>NC_090332.1:76693952-76982830 GCF_035084215.1 Heptranchias perlo
ATCATAACAACTCGCTGTGTAAAAATATTCTCCTCCTCTCTCCCTGGTTCTCTTGCCAATTACCTTAAATTTGTGTCTTCTGGTTACCGATGCTCCTGCCATTGGAAACAGTTTCTCCTATTTACTCTATCAAAACCCCTCATGGATTTTGAACACCTGTATTAAATCTCCCCTTAAGCCTCTCTGCTCTAAGGTGAACAATCTCAGCTTCTCTAGCCTCTTTACATAGCTGAAGTCTGTCACAGTGCAGAACTTCACCCACTGGCAGAACGCACCTATTTCGCAGCCCGCTGCGGATCCGTATAGTTCCTGAACTAGAGTACCGTGCTCACTTCCTGATCCTCCGTCATTCTCTCCACTATCGTGACTAAGCTCGAGTTCATGGTGACCCCCACCACAGAAAGGCAATAAGGGGAGCCTGCAGCTGCTAACGGTGAGGCCGCATGGAATCGGGGTAACTAGCTGCTAAATGTTGGCAGATACCTTCGTGGAAAGTGGACGCAAAGCACGGCTATAAAGCCTACAGGTATATGTGCGGTTGGTCCATGTGGGTGGGTGAGTGTGGAAATGCGATGAGAAACTAAATGTGTATTATCCCGAAAATCATGGGAGCGCTCGCAGCAGGCAGGGTCCACTCCAAGAACATCTATTCATATGATTTACCGTAATCAGAGCACTCAACGGGTGCATTCTATTCACTTAGGAGTGCAATTCACTCATGCAAGTCATGCAAGCACCACGGGATAAACTTTACAAGTGAACACCCCCGGGCTGTAGCTTCAACGCAACGGGCCGTAGTTTCAACGCAACGGGAGCGCAGGCCAGGGAGTCCTGAGGTGGAGATCGGAGCACCCTATTTCCATGCGTCGCGATTTTCTGCTCATCGATTTTAATCGATGGAAAATTGTGCTGGGCATAAATCGGGCTCACTGATTCAGGTACCTGAATCCACAAAATGCTTCCATCGTATACGGCAGGGGGTCTATGTCCTACCTGTATAGAAGAGTACAACTGTACTTTACAAATGGAACTGACAGACTGAAATCGAATACCAATCACCTTCAACTGTGGAATCTGAATAATTTCACACCTCCCTGCATGTGCAGGAAGCTAATAGTGAGCCGCGGCTCAATTGGTAGTGCTCTTGCCTTTGAGTCAGAAGGTCATCAGGTTCAAGTCCCACTCCAGAGACTTGAGCACATAATCAGAGCTGATACTCCCAGTGCAGTACTAATGGAGCATTGCACCGTCGGAGGTGTCGACTTTTGGATGAGACGTTAAACCGAGGCCCCGTCTGCCCTCTCAGGTGGACGTAAAAGATCCCAGGGCACTATTTCAAAGAAGAGCAGGGGAGTTCTCCCCGGTGTCCTGGCCAATATTTATCCCTCAACCAACATCACCAAAACAGATCATCTGGTCGTTATCTCATTGTTGTTTGTGGGACCTTGCTGTGCGCAAATTGGCTGCCGGGTTTCCTACATTACAACAGTGACTACACTTCAAAAAGTACTTCATTGGCTCTAAAGCGCTTTGGAACGTCCTGAGGTCGCGAAAGGTGCTATAGAAATGCAAGTCTTGCTTTCTTTCTTAGTGTCGCTCCCTAGCCTGCATCTAGTTGACTAAAGTGAATATTTCACTAAAGTTAACACGGTTTAAACGTGCGGTACAGTTTATTTATTACATCGAGGTGCTTAGTCACCCCGCTTACTCTCAAAAATTGGTTAATGAGAGGGTTTCACAACCAGTGCAATGAACTGAAACCGAATCCAGGTGATAATGAATCAGCTCCTCGGGTCACAAGTGACTCTAAATGCTCCCAGACTTTACACGCATCTCTCACAGGTCTTTTCATCTGTCTGTACTTCTGTCACTCAGAGACTGTCGCTCAGGGACTGTCGCTCAGGGACTGTGCTTCACAGGTATTAATAATTCGAAGGAAGATCATTAACAGCAAGGGGAAGCTTCGTTATCTGAGACACATTTACTGATCGCAGTACTTCATCCATGTTGTCTTTATACTGGGTTTTCCAGTACGGAGGGGTTCAATTAATAAAACAATCCCGACTGTACAACCACACCTGGGAATTTCACGATATGCGTTTGAGAAAATAACAGAATAGTCACTCACTGTAAGCAGAGTCATAGAACAACTAAGGCAAATCAGAGAATTTGTTGCAATGTTTTTCTCTTAGAAAGTTACACTTTTGATTCGTTTTGATTTTCAAGCAGAACACATTCACTTCTTGGCCTTACCTTGGCTAAGTTATTTAAGGCTAAATACCAAGTGGACAGCTGAGACACTCTGTGCATAAAGCTTTTGTTAGACGCTTGCTCTTCCCACAGGTGCTGAGCTTTCTCTTTCAGCTTGTTTAGCTGGGGTTCATGGCAGGCTATATCCTCTAGGACAGACTGGAAGGCACAAGCAGGTTTGCAAGAAAAACCACATGTTACATTGCGTATTATATTTGGCAGGAGCGAGGCATATGGAGAGTATCAACTAACGCTATCATGCGTGGCACTGAAAACAAAGCACATTAAAAGCAGTTAGCGTGCGTAGCTACTTGTTGAAAACTGGAAACAGACACATTCTACAAAGGTTAAGACAAGCACCGGATTACTGGATAAGCAGAAAGGAGGGCCTGAATCGTGAGTTCGGCAGCAGAGGATGAAGGTGATAGTGATGACATATTGTGGTGGTAAAGATAACTGTCCCACTAAAAGACATCACCCCACAAGTTTGTGAATCACATGAAGCGTGTGGTGAAATGCGTCATGTACAGCGACACTCTCAGGCTGTTGTTTGCGAGAGGGTGGGCTACCTGCAATCTGAACTGTTCGTTTTTCTTCGCCAGCAGGTCGGGCAGCTGGCCGCTGCTCCCTTGCACGGCCGTTTCCGTGGCAACCAGCCACTCCTGCACAGGCCCAACTCCAGCTTCGAAGTCCTTCATCTGAGACTGCAAGTTCTGGGGGGTGGGGGGGGAAAGAAAACACGGACTGTTGATGACGCAGCACTTTAAAAACCGACACCTTTAGTCCGAAGATTACGGCAGCCCTTTAAAAACTGACAGATTTAAACCGAAGATTATGGCGGCTCTTTATAAACTGACAACTTTAAACCGAAGATTACGGTGGGTAAACGGCGATCAGATTGGTTCTGCTGGTCAGAGCGAAGGCATGAACTCAAGATAATTGGAAAAAGCATTAAAGGGGAGGTGCGAAAAAATTTCTTTACAAAGAGGGTGGTTAGAGTGTCATGTGACGGGGGCGCAAAGTTCAGCACATCTGATTCGCAGCCCGCACGGTATCACGCCCATGAAAGCGTTTGTTAAAGTGAATGGGTAGGAAAGACTTGGGAACCATGAAAGGGACGTGGAATCTTACAGCACAGAAGGAGGCCATTCGTCCTAACGTGCCTGTGTCGGCTCTCTGAAAGAGCTATCCAATTAGTCCCACTTTTTCCCATTTGACCTCTTTCTTTTTCAGATGTTTATCCACTCCCCTCAGTTTCCCAGGTACCGATTAACCAGCTGTTGTTAGCTGCTTCCTACCTGTAAGGCAGCCTCTTTTTGGTGCAGGTTTGCTAACAAATTCTTCCAGTCCTCTTTGGCAGTGGACACCTTGGCCTTTATTGCCTCGGCCTTCTCCTTGCTGAGAATCCTGCTCAACAGCTCACCTTTGGAAATCAGGGTGTTTAGTTTGCTCTGACAGGCCTCGCTTTCTGACAGGAAGTCCTAAAAGCAAAAACAAAACGGCCATCAGTAGAAGAAGAAGAACCTACATTTCTACAGCGTCTTTCAAGACCTCAGGATGTCTCAAAGCGATTTATAGCCAATGAAGTACATTTGAAGTGTAGTCCCTGTTGTAATGTAGGAAATGCAGCAGCCAGTTTGTACACAGCAAGGTCCCACAAACAACAATGTGATAATGACCAGATCATCTGCCTTTTTTTAGTATTGTTGAGAGATAAATTTTGGCCAGGACACCGGGATAACTCCCCTGCTCTTCTTCGAAATAGCACCATGGGATCTTTTACATCCACCCAAGAGGGCAGCGCTCCCTCAGTACTGCACTGAAGTGTCAGCCTGGATTATGTGCTTAAGTCTTTGGAGTGGAGCTTGAGCCCACAAACATCTGACTCAGAGGCGAGAGTGGTACCACTGAGCCACGGCTGACATCAGTAAGACCAGCCAACGGCATGTCTACATCGTGGAACCACTTGGAGCAACGCGTTAAGGCAGCTGCTGATGTGAAATTGCTACGATTACATTGTAAGGTGGAACATGGAGCATCAGTGGCAGCACAGAAGCAACAATGACTGTGCAGTTATACAGAGGAAGAACTCGCATTTGTATAGCACCTTATCACATCCTCTGGATGTCCCAATGTTCTTCAGAACCAATGAATTACCATCACTGTTGTTAGATAGGCAGGTACAATAGAAAGGCATCACAAATACCAAATATGTGGAGGACAAACGCCAACTTGCACTGGTTAGGCTGAATGGCCTGTTTCCGTATTCTAATTTCCACGTATTTCTATGTATAAATGAAATGACCAGTTAATCTGTTTTTAGTGGTGTTGGTTAAGGGATGAATATTTGACAGGACACCAGGAGAACTCCCTGCTCCTTTTTTGAATCAATACTGTTTCCTACATTACAACAGTGAGATCACTTCAAAAGTGCTTCATTGGCTGTACAGCACTTTGGCACTGTATAAATACAAGTTTTTTGTTCATTACCTTTCGTATCCGCCTGAAGAGACAGATGAAATCTCAGTTTTACGTCACATCCGAAAGACGGCACCGCTGACAGTGCAGCACTCCCTCAGTACTGAACCGAAGTGTCAGCTTAAATTATGTGCTCAAGTCTCTGGAGTAGGGCTTGAACCCACAACCTTAATGACTCAGACATGAGAGTGCTACCAACTGAGCCAAGCTAACAACAAATTCCAGAGGTGAGGTGAGAGTGACTGCCCTTGACATCAAGGCAGCATTTGACCGAGTGTGGCACCAAGGAGCCCTAGTAAAATTGAAGTCAATGGGAATCAGGGGGAAAACTCTCCAGTGGCTGGAGTCATACCTAGCACAAAGGAAGATGGTAATGGTTGTTGGAGGCCAATCATCTCAGCCCCAGGACATTGCTGCAGGAGTTCCTCAGGGCAGTGTCCTAGGCCCAACCATCTTCAGCTGCTTCAACAATGATCTTCCCTCCATCATAAGGTCAGAAATGGGGATGTTTGCCAATGATTGCACAGTGTTCAGTTCCATTCGCAACTCCTCAGATAATGAAGCAGTCCATGCCCGCATGCAGCAAGACCTGGACAACATCCAGGCTTGGGCTGATAAGTGGCAAGTAACATTCGCGCCAGACAAGTGCCAGGCAATGATCATCTCCAACAAGAGAGAGTCTAACCACCTCCCCTTGACATTCAACAGCATTACCATCACCGAATCCCCCACCATCAACATCCTGGGGGTCACCACTGACCAGAAACTTAACTGGACCAGCCATATAAATACTGTGGCTACAACAGCAGGTCAGAGGCTGGGTATTCTGCAGCGAGTGACTCACCTCCTGACTCCCCAAAGCCTTTCCACCATCTGCAAGGCACAAGTCAGGAGTGTGATGGAATACTCTCCACTTGCCTGGATAAGTCCAGCTCCAACAACACTCAAGAAGCTCGACACCATCCAGTACAAAGCAGCCCGCTTGATTGGCACCCCATCCCCCACCATAAACATTCACTCCCTCCACCACTGGCACACTGTGGCTGCAGTGTGTACCATTTATAAGATGCACTGCAGCAACTCGCCAAGGCTTCTTCGACAGCACCTCCCAAACCCGCGACCTCTAACACCTAGAAGGATAAGGACAGCAAGCGTGGGAACACCACCTGCACATTCCCCTCCAAGTCACACACCATCCCGACTTGGAAATATATCGCCGTTCCTTCATCGTCGCTGGGTCAAAATCCTGGAACTCCCTACCTAACAGCACTGTGGGAGAACCTTCACCACACGGACTGCAGCGGTTCAAGAAGGCAGCTCACCACCACCTTCTCAAGGGCAATTGGAGATGGGCAATAAATGCTGGCCTCGCCAGCGACGCCCACATTCCATGAATGAATAAACAATGACAGTCAAAAGTCACCATCACAACATCAAACCAACTGCACGGGCCTGAAAGCCATGTTTCTGACTGTGGACTTCCCCTGCACTGCTGTTCTGAATGGACAGCAGGAGAGCTCAGTCTTCCCACCCCTAGAATGAATTGACGGCTGTTAATGCTCGACATTGGCAGTGCTTTGCCTGTTGAGGTGAGTCTCATGTCCCCAGGCGGCCTGATTGGACTGCTGGTGTGGGAGGTAGGACTACCTGCAGCAGGAGTGTAACACAAATGCAGTATTAGCATGGAATGCATTCGGCCTGTGGCTCAGTGACATTAACAGCAAACTGCATTAGACCCCCATTGTGTATGCAATGTCTTAACTCGAGGGACTCTCGATGTGGGCTGGCACTGGAAAAAGTGACTATGAAAGCTGCTGGATTGTTGCAAAAACCCAGCTGGGTCACTAATGCCCTTCAGGGAAGGGAACCTGCTGTCCTTACCTGGTCTGACTTTCACGTGACTCGAATCCCACCCTACTTGATTGATTCTTATTGCCCTCTGAAGTGGCCTAGCAAGCACTCAGTTGTAACACAATTGCTTCCAGGAGGAGACTCACCCCCACCTTCTCAGGGCAAGTAGTGATGGGCAATAAATGCGGCCTTGCCAGCAACAACAAAATAACAAGGGCTATTGTTATCTGTTACACTGACATCCTGTGCTTCTTGCAAAGGGTTTGTGTCTTTTTCTCTTCCCTCCTAATGTGCTTCATGCTAATTCCACCTAATGATGAATTCTCCCCCCGCAAGATGATGCGGCCAGTGAACCCTCTCCTACTATGCATTTAACACAAGGCCTGACAACCATCTTCCCATCAAGATTCACTGCCAAGTGTTGAATTGTATGAATCCCAACCTCACATTCCCAATCACCACCACCACAGTGGTTTAATCACTTTACCTAATTCAAAAGAAACTTCAGCACGCAAATAGAAAAACCCCAACTATAGAGTATAGAGAGATTCTAATGTTACTGCTGGGCAAGTAGGTGGCAATCTAATTCAGTCTGCGCAACCTCCCCACAAACTCGACCCTGCAGTATCTTCAATTCAGATATAAACACAATCCAGCAATACCTTCAATTCAAATACAAACATGATCCTGCAGTCGCTTCAATTCAAATACAAACACGACCCTGCAGGATCGTCAATTCAAATACACGCCTGTTGCAAGCTTATTATAACCCAACATAGCTGAGGAGTCATAGAATCATAGAAAGGTTACAGCATGGAAGGAGGATATTCAGTCCATCGAGTCCGCGCCAGCTCTGTGTAAGACCAATCCAGCTAGTCCCACTCTCCCGCCCTATCCCTGTGGCCTTGCAATTTTTTCCTTTCAAGTACTTATCCAGTTCCCTTTTGAAAGCCACAATTGAATTTGCCTCCACCACCCCCTCGGGCAGTGCATTCCAGATCTTAACCACTCACTGTGTAAAAAAGTTTTTCCTCATGTTGCCTTTGGTTCTTTTGTCAATCACCTGAAATCTATGTCCTCTGGTTCTTGACCCTTCTGCCAACAGAACAGTTTCTCTCTATCTATTCTGTCTAGACCCTTCATGATTTTGAATACCTCTATCAAATCTCCTCTCAACCTTCTCTGCTCCAAGGAGAACAACCCCAGCTTCTCCAGTCTATCCGCGTAACTAAAGTCCCTTATCCCTGGAATCATTCCAATAAATCTTTTCTGCACCCTCTCTATGGCCTTCACAACTTTCCTAAAGTACGGTGCCCAGAACTGGACACAATGCTCCAGTTGTGGTTGAACCAGTGATTTATAATGGTTCATCATGACTTTTGTAATCTGTGCCTCTACTTATAAAGCCCAGGATCCCGTATGCTTTTTTAACCGCTTTCTCATCCTGTCCTGCCACCTTCAACGATTTATGCACATATGCCCCCAGATCTCTCTGTTCCTGCACCCCTTTTAGAATTGTGCCTCTAGTTTATATTGCCTCTCCTCGTTCTTCCTACCAAAATGTATCATTTCGCATTTTTCTGCGTTCAATTTAATCTGCCACGTATCCACCCATTCCACCAGCCTGTCTATATCCTCTTGAAGTCTATCACTATCCTCCTCACTGTTCACTACACTTCCAAGTTTTGTGTCATCTGCAAATTTGGAAATTGTGCCCTGTACGCCCAAGTACAAGTCATTAATGTATATCAAGAAAAGCAGTGGTCCTAGTACCGACCCTTGGGGAACACCACTGTACACCTCCCTCCAATCTGAAAAACAACCGTTCACCACTACTCTCTGCTTCCTGTTACTTAGCCAATTTTGTATCCATGCTACTACTGCCCCCTTTATTCCACGGCCTTCAATCTTGATCACAAGCCTATTTTGCCGCACTTTATCAAATGCCTTTTGAAAGTCCATATACACCACATCAATCGCATTGCCCTCATCAACCAGGCCTATAAAAGACTTTGGATTCCCTTTTACGTTTGCCACCAGTCTATTCTCATACTCACTCTTTGCCCCTCTTATTTCCTTTTTCACTTCCCCTCTGAACTTTCTATATTCAGCCTGGTTCTCACTTGTGTTATCAACCTGACATCTGTCATATGCCCCTTTTCTCTGCTTCAAATTACTCACTATCTCTTTTGACATCCAGGGAACTCTGGCTTTAATTGCCCTACCTTTCTCCCTCATGGGAATGTTCCTGGACTGTACCTGAACCATCTCCTCTTAAAAGGCCGCCCATTGTTCAATTATAGTTTTGCCTGCCAATCTTTGATTCCAATTTACCTGGGTCAGATCAGTTCTCATCCCAGTGAAATGGCCCTCATCCACTTGAGTATTTTTACTTTAGAGTGGTCCATGTCCTTTTCCATAGCTATTCTAAACCTGATCATACTATGATCGCTGTTCCCTAAATGTTGCCCCACTGACACTTAATCGACTTGGCCCGCCTCATTCCCCAGAACCAGATCCAGCAATGCCTCCTTCCTCGTTGGGCCAGAAATGTACTGGTTAAGAAAGTTCTCCTGAACACACTTCAAAAATTCCTCCTCCTATTTGCCCCTTATATTATTATTATCCCAGTCTATATTAGGATAGTTGAAGTCCCCCATTATCTCTACTGTATAGGTTTTGCACCTCTCTGTAATTTCCCTGCAAATTTGCTCCTCTATATCCTTCCCACTAGTTGGTGGCCTATAGAATACACCCAGTAGTGTAACGACACCTCTATTGTTTCTTAACTCTAACCAAATAGATTCTGTCCTTGACCCCTCCAGGACATCCTCTCTCTCCAGCACTGCAATATTCTCCTTAATCAATATTGCCACCCCCACCCCTCCTTTCTTCCCTTCCCTATCTTTCCTGAATACCCAATCCAGCCCTTTTTTGAGCCAGGTCTCCATTATCGCCACTACATCATATTCCCATGTGGCCAATTACACCTGCAGCTCTCCAACCTTGTTTAACACACTTCATGCATTTACACACATGCACTATAAATCTATCTTAGACTTTCTTGCACTCTCTCTTAGTCTGGTCCCATCTACTACCATACTATTTCTTGCTTTAGCGCTATCTTTCTCTCCCAATCCTTTGTGCATCTTGTTTTGCCTTTTTAATGCTACACCTTGGTGCCCCTCCCCCTGCCAAATTAGTTTAAGCCCCCCCTCCCCCCCCCCACAGCACTAGCAAACCTCTCCGCGAGGACATTGGTCCCAACTCTGTTGAGATGCAACCCATCCGCCTGTACAGGTCCCATCTCCCCCAGAACTGGTCCCAATGCCCCAGGAATCTAAAGCCCTCCCTCTTGAACCATCTCTCCAGCCACGCATTCAGCTGCTCTATCCTCCTATTTCTATACTTGCTAGCGCATGGCACCGACAGTAACCCGGAGATTACTACCTTTGAGGTCCTGCATCCTAATCTCTTTCCTAACTCCTTAAAATCTGCTTGCAGGACCTCATCCCTCTTTCTACCTATGTCGTTGGTACTGATATGGACCATGACGTCTGGCTGTTCACCCTCCCCCTCCAGAATGTTCTGCAGCCACTCAGTGACATCCTTGACTCTGGCACCAGGGAGGCAACATACCATCCTGGAATCACATCTGCGGCCGCAGAAATGTCTGTCTGCTCCCCTAACTATAGAATCCCCTCTCACTATCACTCTTGACCTTTCTCCTCCCCCCGCCCCCCGAGTCAAGAAACCAAGAGCAGCAAGGCATGCTAGAAGCTCCCTAGCTCTTCCTTTTCCCTCCAATTAGTTTGCATTTTTTGTACGTTTTCCTTTTTAAACATTTGATTTGAGCACTTCTCCTGTTTTATCACAATAATTATTATTGTCATAGTTGTTTCCTGTGAGCACTTTACCTGCAGTTTCTGTATGATTGAAGTTGCTTCATCAATATTTTGAGGCGTATCAAAGCAGGTGGTGATTTTAGTGTTAATCATCCACTGCTGAAACTCCCTGAAAGTTGTACGGAATCGTTGTTCCAGTGCCTTTTCCTTGTTCTGACAGTACTTCGCTGTCTGCAAGCAAAGGCTGTGGTGAGCAAGAAACAAGGAGACAATAAATTAGATGGAGGGTTACAAACCAAAAACCTCGTGACCAGTCTTTTCCCTTTGCAGATGCTGCCTGAGCTTCTGTGGATTTCCAGCATGTTTTGTTTTTATTGCAAGGTCACCACCGGAGGTTCTGGTATTCCTCACCAAGTAGCAATCAGGACTCCCTTAGACCCAATACCAAAACACAGGCCGCTATTGATGCCGTGGCCTTTGCTTCAACATCATGTGATGCCAAGGCTGCTCCAACGCCCAGCTCAGCCAGAAAGACATGAGGAGATTGTGCGATTGCAGAGAGCCTTGGAACCTTGTGAGTCAATGCACAATGTGACTTGTTCCACACTTTTGATCAAAACCATTCGTAATAATGGCTTCAACGCGGCTTCCATCGAAATCAATGGAATGGGAATGGGACGGCTTCTATAACATAGAATTACACAGCATTTTACCGCACAGAAACAGGCCATTTGGCCCAACTAGTCTGTGCCGGTGTTTATGCTCCTCATGAGCCTCCTCCCACCTTACCTCATCTCACCCTATCAACGTATCCTTCGATTCCTTTCTCCCTCATATACTTATCTAGCTTCTCCGTAAATGCATCTGCTATTTGCCTCAACCACTCCATGCAAGTTCCATATTCTCACCACTCTCTGTGTAAAGAAGAGCAGGCGGACGATCCTTTCTGCCAGTTAACCGCCCAAACGCTGAAGGTGAAAATTACCCCCTTAGGTTTATGTGATGCGCTGAGCATCCAGCGACACCACCCTTTCCTCCAAGATCATATTTGCTCGATTGCAGCTTTGGCTAGTCTTGCAGGGTAGATTGGAGCAGGCTGCACAGATTGAAAAGTCAAGAAATTTAGGAATCAATTTAAGCAACAGTCATGGGCATCCGTCCCCAGAGAAGGATCTAAACCTGGATGGAAAGGCCTCCAAATTTACTCTCCTGGAGATCTCACTGCTCTTCTTTGAAAAGTACCATGGGATCTTTTGTGTCCTCCTGATCAGGCAGGTGGAGCCCCAATTTAAGGCCTCTCCAAAAAAACAGCACCTCCAACAGTGCAGCAATCCCTCAGTACTGCACCGAAGTGGTACCTAGATTATGGATTCAAGTGCCTGGAATAGGGTTTGAATCCACTACCTTCTGGCTTAGAGGTAAGAGTGCTAGTCATTGAGCCCAGGCTAAACACAGTGCTTCAGTATGAAACAGATTGACTTCTTCATTTCCAAACTGTTTCAATATAATCGGGCATTTACCTATTGTATTCTTTGATTAAAGAAGAAACTTTATCTGAATGTGAGCTCAAATCCTTGGAAAATCTGCAGAGGTCATTTAGTTGAGCCTTCAATGATTCACTCGTGCTTTCTGCCTCCTTCAGAGCTTCCTCTGTTTCCTGCACCAAATCAGTAATAAATTATATACTGAAACACTAAGGGGAGACCAAAGGTTACAATATCATTCATTGTTCATTCAATACAGACATAGAATAGTGTATATAATCACATGGAGCCTAAAGGAGTATAATCACATGATAAGTGGTACTGTGTGTAGCAGTGATATTGTGTATAGGAGTGGTACTGTGTATAGCAGTGATTCTGTGTATAGGAGTGATACTGTGTATAGGAGTGATACTGTGTATAGGAGTGATACTGTGTATAGGAGTGATTCTGTGTATAGCAGTGATACTGTGTATAGGAGTGATACTGTGTATAGGAGTGATACTGTGTATAGGAGCAGATGAGCTAAGGGCACAGATAGACACATGGCAGCATGATATCATTGCTTTAATGGAAACCTGGCTTAAAGAGGGGGATAATTGGCAGCTCAATATCCCTGGATATAGAGTTTTCAGGCAGGATAGAGTGGGTGATAAAAAAGGAGAGGGGGGTAGCATTATTGGTTAAAGAATCAATTACAGTTAAGAGAAGGGATGATATGCTAAATGGATCATCAATCGAGGCCATATGGGTTGAGCTAGGAAATAAAAAAGGGGCAGTCACACTACTAGGAGTGTACTATAGACCTCCGAATAGCGAAAGGGAGATAGAAGAACAAATATCTAGGCAAATTTCTGAGTGCAAATATAAGAGGGCAATATTAGTAGGGGACTTCAACTATCCTAACATCAACTGGGATTCAAACAGCGTGAGGGGCACAGAGGGCGCAAAATTCTTGATCGGTGTCCAAGAGAACTTTTTTAACCAGTACGTGATAAGCCCAACAAGAGGGGATGCAATTCTAGATTTAGTCCTGGGAAATGAAGATGGGCAAGTGGGTGAAGTGACAGTGGGTGACCATACTAGGAATAGTGACCACAATTCAGTTAGTTTTAGCATTATTATGGAAAAGGACAGAGTTAAATCAGGAGTAAACGTTTTAAATTGGGGGAAGGCAAATTTTACAGAACTAAGAGGTGATTTGGCAGAAGTGGACCGGACACAACTACTTGAGGAGATATCAGTGGCAAGCCAGTGGGAGGCACTGAAAAATGAAATTCTATGGGTACAATGCAGATACGACCCCTCAAAGAAAAAGGGTGGCACTGCCAAATTTAGAGCCTCCTGGTTGTCTAGAAGTATATGGGGCAAGATAAAGCAGAAAAAGAAAGCTTATAACTGTCACAGAAAACTAAATACTGCAGAAAGCCTAGAGGAGTATAGAAAGTACAGGATGACGTAAAAAAGGAAATAACAAAAGCAAAGAGAGGACATGAAAAAATATTAGCTAGTAACATTAAAGAAAATCCAAAGATGTTTTATCAGTACATTAAGAACAAGAAGATAGCTAAGGAAAAGGTGGGACCTAACAGGGATGATAAGGGTAACTTGTGTGTAGAAGCAGAGGATGTGGGTAGGGTTTTAAATAAATATTTTGTCTCCATATTCACAAAGGAAAGGGATGATCTGGACGTAGTAATTAAAGAGCAGAGGTGTGAAATATTGGATAAGGTAAACATAACGAGAGAGGAAGTACTAGAGGGACTGGAATCCTTGAAAGTTGATAAGTCACCAGGGCCGGATGGATTGTTTCCTAGGCTATTGAAGGAAGCCAGGGAGGAAATAGCGGATGCTCTGAGGATCATTTTCCAAACCTCACTAGATACAGGGGAGGTACCGGAGGACTGGAAGACTGCAAACGTAGTACCATTGTTTAAAAAGGGCACGAGGGGAAGGCCGAACAATTATAGGCCAGTCAGTCTTACCTCGGTGGTGGGCAAACTATTAGAATCAATACTGAGATAGGATAAACTGTCACTTGGAAAGGCATGGTTTAATCAGGGATAGTCAGCATGGATTTGTTCAGGGAAGGTCATGCCTTACAAATCTGATTGAATTCTTTGAGGAAGTGACAAGGAGGATTGATGAGGGTAGTGTAGTGGATGTTGTCTACGTGGATTTTAGTAAGGCATTTGACAAGGTCCCACATGGCAGACTGGTCAGAAAGGTAAAAGCCCATGGGATACAGGGAAATGTGGCCAATTGGATCCAAAACTGGCTCAGTAACAGGAAGCAAAGGGTAAATGTCGATGGATCTCTTTGCGAATGTAGGGGGCATTGTTGTTTGTGGTATATATTAATGATTTGGACTTGAATGTCGGGGGCATGATTGGCAAATTTGCAGATAACACAAAAATTGGCCATGTAGTTGATAGTGAAGAGGATAGCTGTAGACTCCAAGAAGATATCAATGGGTTGGTGGAGTGGGCGGAAAAGTGGCAGGCAAATGGAGTTCAACCCGGAGAAGTGTGAGATAATGCACTTAGGGAGGGCAAACAGTAAAAGGGAATACGTAGTAAACGGGAATATATTGAGAGGGGTAGAGGAAGTGAGAGACCTTGGAGTGCATGTGCACAAGTCCCTGAAGGTGGCAGTACAGGTAGATAAGGTTGTGAAGAAGGCATACGGAATGCTCTCCGTTATTAGCCGAGGTATAGAATACAAAAGCACTGTATAAAATACAAAAGGAACTGTATAAAACGCTAGTAAGGCCGCAGCTGGAGTATTGTGCGCAGTTCTGGTCACCACATTACAGGAAAGACGTAATTGCTCTGGAGAGAGTGCAGAGATGAATTACAAGAATGTTGCCAGGGCTTGAAAATTGCAGCTATGAGGAGAGATTGGATAGGCTGGGGTTGTTTTCCTTGGAGTAGAGGAGCCTGAGGGGAGACTTGATTGAGGTCTACAAAATTATAAGGGGCCTAGATAGAGTAGACAGGAAGTACCTGTTTCCTCTAGCGGAGAGTTCAAGAACTAGAGGACATTGATTTAAGCTGATTGGCGGAAGGATTATAGGGGACATGAGGATTGGTGGCAGAGGCAAGGACCCTCAACTCTTTTAAAAAGTACCTGGACCTGCACCTAAAGTGCTCTAAGCTGCAGGACTACGGACCGGGTGCTGGGAGGTGGGATTAGAATGGGCACCTGGTTGTTCTTCGAGCTGGCGCGGACTTGATGGGCTGAATGGCCCCCTTCTGTGCTGTATCTTTTCTATAGTTCTAAGGTTCTATGGAGTGATACTGTGTATAAGAGTGATACTGTGTGTAGCAGTGATACTGTGTATAAGAGTGATACTGTGCGTAGCAGTGATACTGTGTACAGGAGTGATACTGTGCACAGTAGTGATACCGTGTGTAGCAGTGATACCGTGTGTAGCAGTGATACCATGTGTAGCAGTGATACTGTGTGTAGGAGTGATACTGTGTGCAGCAGAACATTTGCTATTTTTGATCTGGAGGTCTGTTCCATGAAACCAGTAACACTTAAAATTGTCAAACTATTTACTATCTTGAAAGAGATGCATTATGTACAAAATTAAATGCAAGATAGAGTGTTAAGTTAGTCTGGATAAGTCTCTCACAGTGTAATGGAGCATTTTCCTTTAGTTGTAAGCCCCTGGATTAGTCAGCAGTCTAATGACTCACCAGTAATTTGTGATCCCCAGAAAACATCTAAAGTTTCAGCTTTCAAAGATGGAATTCATGTCCCTGAGTCGAAACAGTTTAAACTGTTTCACTTCACTAATGTATAAATATATTGATGTGTATGGTGTACAATTATCTGTTAAGAAGGCGCTCTCTTTTAATCCCCTCTAAACATTGTTTGGCATTACCAAATCCAAAGCAGCCCAATGTTAATTTACTTTCCATACTCATTTTCCGCTTCCCCCATACAGACTCCACTGGACCTTTACGAGCACAGAACAAACCTTTGCTTTCTGCCAACATTCCACAACTTCTTCGTCTGTGGTTTTGTCTTGCAGTTGGGACAGGCTGTGCGAACAGGCCCCGAGACTGGCACTGAAGTCCTGCAGGTCCTTGTCTAGCTGAGCGGCCTGTGCCACAAACTCCTGCTCAGAGCTGGTCATCTGGCTGAGCATGGTCTCCAGTCCACTCTGTGCTTGCAGAGTGCTCTCTTCCCACTGCTGCCAGTCAGCCCGCAGTGCCTCCAGCTCCCTGCCTATCGCCCCACACCCGCTGGCTGCTGTATGCTGTCGCACTTCTCCAGCCAGATCCTCTACTCTGTTTAAACGTTCTCTGCCATTCCGTCTGGAAACGATCAGCTCCTGGGAATGGAAAACATTTGCAGTCACCAGCACTGTCATAACTGTTTATGCAAGTCCTCATGGAGCAGTTTGAAAGTTCATAGTTGAGCGAATGCTACGTAACATCCTGCAGAAAATATTAACCCTTCCTCTGCCCAATAAAGACAACTGTATCCACTGAATCTCACAGATCCGACACCTGGTACTTTACTTCAACAACAAATTGAATTTAGATAGCTCCTTTAACATAGTAAAACGTCCCAAGGGGCTTCACAGGAACATTATCAAACAAAAATTGACACCAAGCCACATAAGGAAACTTAAAAAAGCATACGGTATCCTTGCCTTTACAAATAGAGGCATAGAATACTAAAGCATGGAAGTTATGCTAAACCTTTATAAATACTGGTTAGGCCTCAGCTGGGGCATTGTGTCCAATTCTGGGCACCACACTTTAGGAAGGATGTCAAGACCTTAGAGAGGGTGCATGGGAGATTTACTAGAATCGTACCTGGGATGAGGGACTTCAGTTATGTGGAGAGACTGGAGAAGCTGGGGTTGTTCTCCTTATAGCAGAGACGGTTAAGGGGAGATTTAATAAAGGTGTTCAAAGTTATTACGGGTTTTGGTAGAGTAGATAGGGAGAAGCTGTTTCCACTGGTAGGAGGGTCGGTAACCAAAGGACACAGAATTAAGGTAATTGGCAAAAGAACCAGATGGGAGATGAGGGGAATTATTTTTAGACAGCAAGTTGTTATGATCTGGAATGCACTACCTGAAAGGATGGTGGAACCAGATTCAATAGTAACTTTCAAAAGGGAATTGGATAAATGCTTGAAAGGGAAAAAATTGCAGGGCGTGTGGGGAAAAAGTAGGGAAGTGGGACTAATTGGATAGCTCTTTCAAAGAGCCGGCACAGACACAATGGACAGAATGGCCTCCTTCTGTGCTGTATGATTCTATGATTCTACTAGGACAGGTGACCAAAAGCTTGGTCAAAGAGGTAGGTTTTAAGGAGCATCTTAAAGGAGGAGAGAGAGGTAGAGAGGCGAAGGGGTTTAATGAGGGAATTCCAGAGCTTAGGGCCCAGGCAGCTGAAGGCACAGCCGCCAATGGTGGGGCGAAGGAAATCGGGGAAGCACAAGAGGCCAGAATTGGAGGGTTGTAGGACTGGAGGAGATTACAGACATAAGGTTTACAATCATTAAATAGAGAATGATAACATGCTACTTTTGCATAAGAAACACCATGACGGTGTTGAACCAAACAATTCTGGATGAGCACAAAAGCAAAATAAAATGCTGAAAATCTGGGGGGAAAAAGCAGAAAATGCTGCAAACACACAGCGGATTTCATCAGCAGCTGTGAAGAGAACAGACGAGTTAATGTTTTGATCTGACAGTCCATCGTCAGAGCTGAGGAAAATGAAAGATGAACAAGCATTTCAATAGAGTCAGAACGCAGAGGAAGGGGAGGGGGAGAAACTCGAGAGGAGGAGGAGCGGTGTTTTTGGGGGCGATTTTAACCCTACCTGCTGGGCGTAAACTGGCCGAGTGGGGAGTTAAAAGCAGCCGGGTTACTTACCGCCCTGGAGCTGACCGTTCCCGATTTTAACCTGCTCAGCTGAGCCAGGCTTGTCGGTGGGGGGTGGGGGGGGGGGGGGTGGGCAGGGGACCTTATTTACATTTGCATGTCTGGTCCCAATGATGTCATCGGGACCCGACTGAAATTTTAACTCGGTGGGAAGTCGCAGTGAGTTTCCCGCCAGGTATAGACAGTAGGGGAGATGATCGGGCAAGGAGAGGCTCCAACAGATAAGAGTTTCAACTTTTTTTTCCTGTGGAGCTAGGAGGAACAGGAGTGCTGTTTGGGCCCCACAAGGAAAGCTTAGGTATGCTGCGGAAACCCCCTCACCCCTTCCCAATCAGGAGACTCCCATGGGACCTGATAGGGAGGCCTCCGGGTTGCGCGATTTTCTGCCGCAGCCCACCCGAAACGGGTGAGAAGTCGGCCAGCAGGATTTAAATGAGGCTTGGGGGTCAAAATAGCCCCCGGGTTTCAATTCTGGAGCAGCCAGTGAGTTTCTAACTCACACCCCACCATCCCCCCCCCCCCCAACTGCTACTCACCCACCCAAAATGGGCACGGAGTTAAAATTGGGCTATTTGTGTTTCCCCCCTCCCTTCATTTTGACTCTATTGAAAATTTTGTCCATCTTTCATTTTTTTCCAGTTCAAACGAAGGACTGTCGCCCATTACATTAACTCATCTGTTCTTTCCACGGATTCTGACTCACTTGCCGAGAGGGTCCAGTGATTCCAGTTCTGCACAATCTGCTTCACTCTTTCGGCCAGAAGCCTAAAACTCTTCTTCAAAAAAAAATCTAGTAACATATTTACATAAAAAGAGAAATCTGCAAATGCTGAAAATACACAGCAGGTCATTCGGTGTCTGTAAAGAGAATGGGTTAAAATTTGGGGTGTGCATGGCCTGACAGAAAAAAGAAGAAAAAAAGACTTGCATTTATATAGTTCCTTTCACGACCTCAGGACATCCCAAAATGTTTTACAGCCAATGAGGTACTTTTGAAGGGTAGTCACTGTTGTAATATAGGAAACATGGCAGCCAATTTGTGGAGTAGGATTTGAACTTTCTGACTCAGAGGTGAGAGTGCTACCCACTGAGCCACGGCTAACGCCAAATGTGAATCTGTCTTTCCTCTTTGCGGGTGCCGACGGACCTGCTGTATATTTTCTGTAGCCCAAGTAAGTGGTGATTTTCCTACCATGACTTTCTTCAGTTTTCGCTGTAGAGCGGTCGAGTCTCCAGATAAATCCGACCAGCGATGGAGCTCCTCCTTTGCCGAGTTCAGCCAGTTGGTCGTTTCTTGCACCGCGCTGTGATAGTGCTGATGGTCCTGCACCACATCCTCCAGCTTTTTTACTTTCCCCTGGAATCGAAATCAAATGAGCTGTAAACATCACCACGTTTGTACTGAAGTTGTTAAGATCGGAACATATGCGTAACCCACTGGATCATTTCTCCCTCCCCCCCATCCCGTTTCCTCTCCTCCTCTCCTGAAGGTGGTGACTTTTGTTGGGCTACGCTTACAGAGGCACCAGCGGCCCATCATGTACCTTGCCTTTCTCCCTGTACAAGCCTCGACATTATGGGTCAGGAGGGTTATTCCACCATGAAGGGCATCACAGACATCCCCAATCCTAACGTCACCCCACACCAACACGGTCATTGGATGACAATCAGCAGTGGGAGAGCTGGCTAATTTCGCACACCCCCACCCCGGGTGCTCAGGCCATGTGAATCACCATTACCCATATCACTGTAACTGGAACACCATAACCTTATCACCGTAACCGTATCACCGTAACCGTATCACCATTTCACCGTAACTGTATCACCATTTCACCGTAACTGTATCACCGTGACTGTAACACCCTAACGTTACCATCATTTCACCGTAACCATATCACTGTAACCTTATCATCATTTCACAGTAACCGCATCACCATTTCACCGTAACCGTATCACCATTTCACCGTAACCGTATCACCATTTCACCATAACCGTATCACCATTTCACTTTAACCGTATCACTGTAACTGTATCAGCATAACTGCTGACCAAACTATCAGCCAGCACAGTGCAGATCTGAAATTGAACTTGAGAACTGGGTCTATATGGTTTATTGGGCAGGGATTTTTCCCACTCGGCTGTCAAGGGTGGGGGAGGGGGGGGGTGATTCCCTATATAATGTTTTACAATTACAGTCCAAGTTAAGTCCTTTGTCAACATGAATAGAATTGTTTTCTTCCTGTATGTATTCTGATGCACAAACTACATCTGTTAAGAAAGTCGGTTTTTCAGCCAGAAACCAAGCAAGGCGTGACTTCAATAACAGCAATTAAAGCCACAACTCTCACATTAAGCTACCTCACCGTGGCTATAAATGTTATTTCCGTTATAACTCTGGGGAATCGGACCCAATCAGGAAAGGCAAGTTACCTTGGCGACCACAACAACATCAGCAAACTGGGTCCTCATCTCCAGCTGTGAGTCCTCTGTAAAAGACGCATCACCAGTTCTCTCCAGCAGCTCCTGGGCTTTTTCCATCAAGCGGTTGAGTATAACCGAGTGCTTCTCTATATCGGCTAAGAGACTCTGGTGTCGCTCCAGCTGAGAAAGCTTGTCCTTCAGGTCTGGCTGCTGCTCCAGGCCTTGGCTCATTTCCTGTTCCATAGACTCTATCCACTGCTGTAGCTGACTCTTACCTTCCAAGTAACTGTTCCACTGTACCACTGCCCACTCGAGATGGCTAAACGGAAAATGAACAAGAGAACGTGCGGTTACAGAAGAGGCACCAATGAAGGAAAGCAACACGCTGCCTCTAATTCGATTGGTGAGAAGCACGGGATTCCTGCCGATGATGGGAAAGAACTAAAGGGAACAGCCTATGAACGAGACTCTACACACTGTTGGGAGAGGGAAGGTCACATAACGTACCATTTAGCTGGACATGTTGCTCTGATTATTGCCACCCCCCCCAACCTTGTACTACCCACTAGGATGTAGAGAATGATGGAAATGAGGTCGCCTCTGATGAATCGCATCCGTTAAACCATTGTAATTCTGTGATGCAAACAGCAGCCTTGTGGTTCTGGTCCTGGACGGGCAACCCAGAGGTCATAAATTCAAATCTCACCAGGGCAAGTTGTGAATTTGAATTCAATAAATCTGGTAATTTGTGGGGCTGGCAACTGAAAAATGACCTTGAAGCTGTTGGATTGTCTTAAAAAACTAATTGGTTCACTAATGTCCTTCAGGAAAGGGAACCTGCCATTTTACATGGTCTGGGCCTAAATGTGTCTCCAGCCTTCCACTATATGGCGGACTCTTAATACCCTCAGGGCAACTGGGGATGGGCAATAAATGCGGCCTCACCAGTGTTGATCACATCCTGACAACAAATAAACAGCTGGTGCCATTGATAAGTGTCATCTTTGTCTCAGGATGACAAGGTATTCCACGGCCTCCCCATGTGACTGTTTGTATATCTATCTTTCTATAATATATTAAAAATCTGGTGTGCAGCATGCATTGTCAGACACTTTTATGTAACACTGCCTTTAACATTTCCATCCCACTCTTAATCATTAACAAATGTATTCAAATTTAGGCAAGTTTATTCTTCTCCATCAAATCCCCAAGGAAAATTAGTTATAATCAACAACAACAATGTGCATTTATATATTGTCTTTAACATAGTAAAACGTCCCAAAGGTTCACAGGAGCGTAATCAGACAAAATTTGACACCGAGCCACATACGGCGATATTAGGACAGGTGACCAAATGCTTAGTCAAAGACATAGGTTTTAAGGAACAACTTAAAGGAGGAGAGAGAGGTAGAGAGGTGAAGAGGTTTAGCAAGGGAATTTCAGAGCTTGGAGTCTAGACAAATGAAGGCACGGCCACCAATGGTGGAGCGATGGAAATCAGGGATGCGCAAGAGGCCAGAATTGGAGGAGCGCAGCGATCTCAGAGGGTTGCAGGGTTGGAGGAGATTACAGATAGGATGGGGTGAGGCCCTGGAGGGATTTGAACACAAGGATGAGAATTTTAAAATCAAAGCGTTGCCGGACCGGGAGCCAATGTAGGTCAGTGAGCACAGGGGTGATGGGTGAACAGGGCTCGGTGCGAGTTAGGATATGGGCAGCAAAGTTTTGGAAATGGTTTCAGCAGCAGATGAGCCGAGGCAGGGACGGAGACAGGCAATGCTACAGAGGTGGAACTAGGCAGACTTGGTGATGGAGCGGATATGGGGTCGGAAGCTCAGCTCAGGGTTAAATAGGACGCCACGGTTGCAAACGGTCTGGTTCAGCATAGGACAGTGGCCAGGGAGGGGGGTGGACTGTTAAGATATATTGTCTAAGTGTTTTATAGAAAGTAAACCATGGATTACAAATAAGGTGTTAGACCCTGTGACTGCAGTTACTTCAGACCCAGGCTGTACCTGTGGCAGTTCATAGAGTTGCTGACAACCTCGGCCCAGGCCTCCTTGAGAGCCTGGAGCTGGCTGTGAATGGCCTTTCGCCCCTCCTGGTTACTGCTCTTCAGGGACTGTTCTCCTTTGCCGATGGTCATGTTCAGCTTCACCTCTCCTTCCCCCTTCATCAGCAGGATCTCCTGGACAGGAAAAAGCTTGTGAATTTAAAATAAAATTGCTGGACTATAACTTGGTGTTGTAAAATTGTTTACAATTGGACAGGAAAACACAGCAAGTTCAAAACAAACATTTCAAGTATCACTGCACTGTGCCTTTATTTTAACTGCTGTGCTGCAGGAACGCTGGCTGCACCAAGGTAACCCGCAACGCAATTTGTTAAGTCTCCCATCAGATGTGACGGGAAATATCAAAGCATTATTTTCTGCAAGTGGCTGCAATTCAAACATTAAGTAAAATATCATATCACAAATATTTCTTCACGTTATAAATATCTGATAGTTCAAACTTAATTTTGTAATATTAAGCAATTGGCAAATCATAGAATTCATGGAATTTTACGGCACAGGAGAAGGCCATTCGGCCCATCATGTCTGCGCTGGCTCTCTGAAAGAGCTATCCATTTAATCCCATTCACTCTCCTTTCGAAATACCCTTTTAAATTTATTGTGCCGAATCTTGTTGCAGCGGGGCATTTTGCGGCATGTGCTGTTAGTTAGACTTTTTCTTGCACCGCTTAGCTAGAAATTTTTCTGCACCGTAACTTGCTGGAAGTGCGAGCTGATAAAGGCACATCTGGGACCTTAGTGAACGGCGGGACCAACAGTCTATCTGCTTAAGCAATGAGAAAGAAACAGAGTAACATCTGAGAAGGAAACAGGATGAATTAGAATCAAATCAAGTACAGAAAGAGAAATAAAGTGGGAAAGAACGATTGGATTAAGAGAGAGAGAAGAATAGAGACAGAAAGGAAAGGCAAGAACAAAATTTAAAGATTTAAAATTTAACATTTTTAAAATCTCCAACAATTGACTACTTGCAGGAATGAGAATGAACAGTTTAAATTGTTGCTTTTCTGGGTCAGAGAGGTTGATTGGCGTTGGCATTAACAATTATCACATAATTAAAGGGGTATTTATGCTCTTAATTACCAGACTTAACGTTCTACAGTGAGTTTAATGGGCAATTAATGTGCAAATCCAGCAAGTTCTTAAAAATAACGAGGAGGCTAAGGGCGAGATGCCGTTTGTGCAAATTGATGAGCAAGTTCTGGAGATTCGCATCTCACGGCCTTTCACTTTATCCCCTGAACTTACTGGCCGATTTGCCCATTAACAATGGCGTGCGTGATGAACTCGCCGTTATGTTTCCAGCAAGGACTGGCCTACATCCTAGGGTTTTAAAAGAGGTGGCTGCAGAGAGAGTGGATGCATTGGTTTTGGGTAGATAAGGGGGAACCAGTGAATGTAGTATATTTGGATTTTCAAAAGGCATTCGATAAGGTACCACACAAAAGGTTGTTACACAAGATTAGAGCTCATTGGATTGGGGAGTGATATATTAACATAGATTGAGCATTGGTTAATGGACAGAAAACAGAGAATAGGAATAAACTGGTCATTTTCAGGTTGGCAGGTTGTAATTAATGGGGTGCCGCAAAGATCAGTGCTTGGGCCTCAGATGTTTACAATATATATCAATGACTTAGATGAGGGGACCAAGTGTAATGCATCCAAGTTTGCTGACAATACAAAGCTAGGTAGGAAAGTAAGCTGTGAGGAGGACGTAAAGTGGCTACAAAGGGATATCGACAGGTTAAGTGAGTGGGCGAGGAGGGGAAATGTGAAATTATCCACTTTGGTAGGAAGAATAGAAAAGCAGAATATTTTTTAAAAGATGAGAGACTAAGAAATGTTGCTATTCAGAGGGATTGGGATGTCCTTGTACATGAATCACAGAAAGTTAACATTCAGGTACAGCAAACAATTAGGAAGGCAAATGGTATGTTAGCCCTTATTGCAAGGGGGTTGGAGTATAAGAGTAAGGAAGTCTTGCTGCAACTATATACGGCTCTGGTGAGACCACACCTGGAGTACTGTGTACAGTTTTGGTCTCCTTACCTAAGGAATGATATACTTGCCTTAGAGGGGGTGCAATGAAGGTTCACTAGATTGATTCCTGGGATGAGAGGGTTGTCCTAGGAGGAGATCTCAAGTAGAATGGGCCTATATTCTCTGGAGTTTAGAAGAATGAGTGGGGATCTCATTGAAACATATAAAATTCTTAAAGGGCTTGACAGGATAGATGCTGAGAGGCTGTTTCCCCTGGCTGGAAAATCTAGAACTAGAGGTCATCGTCTCAGAATAAGGGGTCGGCCTTTTAGGACCGTGATGAGGAAAAATTTCTTCACTCAGGGTCGTGAATATTTGGAATTCTCTACCCCAGAGGGCTGTGGATGCTCAGTCATTGAGTATACTCAAGGCTGAGATCGATGGATATTTGGACACTAAGGGAATCAAGGGATATGGGGATAGGGCGGGAAAGTGGAGTTGGGGTAGAAGGTCAGCCACAATCTTATTGAATGGCGGAGCAGGCTCGAGGGGCCGTCTGGCCTACTCCTGCTCCTATTTCTTATGTTCTTATGGTTTTCAAAAATTGATCCAATTCAATTTTAAAAGCTATTATGGATTCTACATCCACCACGACTTCTGGTCGGCATTCCGAGTCCTAATAACCCCTCTGTGTAAAAATATTTTTCCTACCCCTCCTTTCAATCTTTGGGCGATTATCTTAACTTTTATGCTTTTAGTTACTGACTCACCAACCAGTGGAAATTTATTTATCAAAATCCCTCATAATTATGAACCTCTCTATCAGATCTCCTGTTAACCTCTTTGCTCTCATGAGAAGAGCCCCAGTTTCTCTCAATCTCTCCTCATAACTAAAGCCTCTCATTTCTGAATCTCTTCTACATCTTCTCCATGACCTTGACATCCTTCCTGAACTAAGGTGACCAAAACTGGACCCAATATTCTAACTGCGCCTTCACCAATGATTGTTTAGGTTTAGCATGGCCACTGTTTGGCATAACTCCTTTCAAACTAAAACACCTACTAACTGGCCTGTTCACTGACTGTGTGTTTGGCATCTCAGACAAAGCAGAACCTCTGTGCCATGAGGCACAGGCCAGGACACGAGAGTAAGTTTTATTATTCAGCGTTCCCAGCGTGCAGTGGGAGCGCATGGCAGGGACTGGCTGCGGAGGTCAGCAGGCCTGATTTGCAGTCCTCATATTTTTCCATGGATGACACTTATGTCAGGAGATGCTTCTTCATATTGAAAAGGAAGATGTAGCAAGGCTGGTATTTCCCAAATGCCATTCAGGGCAATCTGTCCTTTAGGGAAAGGAACCTGCCGTCCTTACCCAGTCTGGCTTATATGTGACTCCAGTCCCACATCAACGTGGTTGACGCTTAACTGCCCTCTGAAGTGGTCTAGCAAGTCACTCAGTTGTATCACCACCTTCTCAGGGCAACTGGGGATGGGCAATAAATGCCGGCCTTGCCAGCGACGCCCATATCCCGAGAATGAATTAAAAAGAGAAATGGACTGATCCACATGCTTCCAGATTGGGGGGGGGGAAAATAAACATAAAGGGGGTGTGGGTACTTTCAGTTATCTGTCCAGCTCTGTCCAGGAAAGCTCCAGTTGTGAACAGTAATAGGCATGAATCTGCTGCGTGTATCGATATCATACCTGGACCTGAAGCAGCCGTTTCTCCAGTGTGGCCTTGCAGCCGACAGTACTGTCTATGGTGGTGAGCTTACTCTGAGCCCCTTTCAGCCAGGACCAGGTGCTCTGCAGGATTTCCTCGAAGGCCTGGTGCTCCTGCAGACCCAGCTGGCCGGCTCTCAGCTTCTCCTTCACCGTCTTCGCCAGGAGCTGGTGTCGGGACAGCAGCTGAGAGGCTAAGCGTATCGCACCCCCATCTCCGTAGCCCAGCTCATTCAGGGCCTGCGCCTTCTGGCACAAGTTATCGAAAGAATCCCTAGACGGTGAAACACAGGAGCACGTATCAGGATAACAACCACCTCCGTTTATATAGCGCCTTTGATGCAGGAAAATGTCCCAAGGCACTTCACAGAAGCGTAATCAGACAAAAGAAAATACAATATAGTCAATATAGTATAGTGCGGCCATGACACTTGCTGCAATTTGTCAGGTAAATGCTAACGATACAGGAAATCAGAATGCAATGTTAGCATCTTTTCAAATCACTCTAACCCCCCTCCCCAAATGAACATACAAAATTGAAGGGCAGGAAAACACCAGTCTGCCCCACACACCATGATGGCTGGAGCATCATGACGAGACACTTCCCTCCCCCCACCCCCCCCCCCCCACCCCCTCAGCCCTGTAATCTCCTGGGAGAGGCAAAAGAACCATACACTGTCACTCTGCAGTTTATCTCCTGCCCACGCACCCCCCGCCCCCCGCATCCCTGACATCCTCTCCAAGCTTGACTCTGTGCCTCTCTCCCTCTCACTGCTGGCACAGCCTGGGCCCAGTTTTCTGGAACTCAGTCCTTCTGCCTCTCTATTTCTCTCTCTCGCTCTCTCCCTCTCAAAGCCTTCTTAAAACCCATCTTTTCACTCTGGCTTTTGGTCACGTTTTCATATTCTCCCAACCAAAGCTCGTCCTGTTTAATTATTTCCCGCTCTGTGTTCAAGACACTGTAGAAATGTGAGTTCTCGCTGCTGTTTCAGAGTGGAAGGTTTTACAACTTTAGACTTAACCAGTACACACGAAATCACGAATCATGAATTAATATTTACAAAGAACTGAAATCTAAAGATAGGGGACAACGCGTGACCCAGTACTTTCAGTGCTCCACCCTGCTTCTAACAATCAACGACAGGGCCTGGGTTTGTGCCATTGATTTCCCTCACACGGCACGTTGCTGATCTTAACTGTTCTGCCTCCATAGGTACAAAGGCAACAAGTCGCATGGGCTGCCAGCATATACCCACTAAAAGCCAGCTCAGGTGGAGGCCCGCAAACAGGCTTCCACCGCATTCCCGAAGCCCAAGGTGTGAGGGGACCACGGGGGAATTCGTTCCATTAATCCCCGCATTCTGACCTGGTATAATTAGGGATTGCACAATTCCATTTTTATTTTTGAAGAAGGCGGTGCATTTGTTTACTTAACGTTGCTATCTCAGTTGGATAGCTCTTTCAAGGAACAGGCAGAGATGGGCTGAATGGCCTCCTTCTCTGCTATATGATTCTGCGATTCTATGGTTTCTTTGAAGTCACCAAGCTCACCCAGCACGAGATATTTTGAAGGGGGAGAAAATGCAGCAGATGGTCAAATTTTATGGGGAAGCAGGAAAAATATAGGAAAAACAAAAATCCTGCAATTATCAACACTCGTTTTATTTTCATTTAGGTGATTTTACCACTGGTCTGTCAACCATTTTTTCCCCTTACGTTCAAACTCCCAGTTCTGGCAAAAAAGCAAACAAGGTACCATCACCATTATCTAGGCTCCCATATTTAGAGAAGTTATTGGACCGAGGTACTGTAGGTAGTACCTGTGATCCATACATGGCACGAGTAAATATACATTTACAAGAAGTTATCTGGGCACCTGCCTTTCACTGTGTACCCTCTGTATGTTATAGAATGCTAAGGAGAGAAAGCACCACTTCATCTTTTAGCTATTTAAGTTGAACAACAAGTTGTCCACCTCTGTCCTTGGATCTCCTCATAGAAATCTTCCATCCTCTCCACCTCAGCTTGCATTTCTGGGACGTTCTTCTTATTCTCTCCGATTGACTCAGTGACCATCCTTTCTTCTGCCTGATGGAGCCACAGACTCAGCTTCTTGTGATAGCTCTCAAAGCTGCGATAAATGGGAACTTTTAGTCATCGGAACACAGGACAATGGTCATGATACTGAACAAGACAGAGTACACACACATGTGTCTAAACAGGGCATGCTGACCTCTGAGCACAGAGTCCCACTATGTGCTCCCAACAGCAAGGCTCTATGCTGGGAGAACCAATTCAGAAAAGCTATCCTATAGTCTCTGAACTATGTTCATTGATCTCTGTCCTTAAGTAAAGAAAGAAAGAACTTGCATTTATGTAGTGCCTTTCTTGACCTCAGGATGTCCCAAAGCGCTTCACAGCCAATAAAGTACTTTTGAAGTGTAGTCACTGTTATAATGGCAGCCAATTTGCACAGAGCATGGTCCCACAAACAGCAATGTGATAATGATCAGATAATCTGTTTTAGTGATGTTAGTTGAGGGCGAAATGTTGGGCAGGACATCGGGGGAGAACTCCCCTACTTTTCTTCGAAATAGTGCCATGGGATCTTTTACGTCCACTCGGGAGGGCAGACAGGGCCTCGGTTTAACGCCTCATACAAAAGACGGCACCTCCAATGGTGCAGCACTCCCTCAGTACCACACTGGGAGTGTCAGCCTGGATTACGGGCTCAAGTCTCTGGAGTGCAGCTTGAACCCATTGGCCTTTTGTCTCAGAGGCGAGAGCACTACCACTGAGCCACGGCTGACACTGTAGCAAAGTACATCACCAAAATTCCCAGAAACATGCTTTGTTTAAACCTACCCATTCAACTCTTCAGCATAATCCTCCAGGTTCTTCTTGTTCTGATGGCACTGATTCAGAAAGCCCTGCCATTCCTGTTGATTATTCGCCAGCTGCTGTTGAACCTGGGCAGCACTGGGCTTGGGCAAGTGTGGCACTAGTTTGTCTCCTTCAGCCACAGCTGTGTCCAGTTTATTCTGCCCCACACTCACCCTGCTCAGGAGTTCCTGTGGGAAACAAATACAAGCCCACCTCAAGTTCATAACTCGTTCAGATAGAGTCCTTAAAACACACCAAGAACGAAAGGGTGACTGGCTGCAAAATCTCTGCACAAACAGACAATTATTTGCCAACACTCCAGGAACACCCGATATGTCCATTAAAAATACTTACAAATACTCAGTGAGTGAGTGTGAGTGTGAGGACATATTTTGTGTACCTTACATAAATAACAAACACCAAGCTGAGAGTTGAAAGCAGCAACACCACATAATTACTGAAAGTTTAGAATTGTTTTTTCGCTCTTGTAGTTTGACATTGGAGTCTTTTGTGCTAATTTTTGTCCCCCAGACCCTGTCCCCCATACCCTGTCCCCCTCACCCTGTCCCCCACACCCTGTCCCCCTCACCCTGTCCCCCATACCCTGTCCCCCACACCCTGTCCCCCACACCCTGTCCCCCACACCCTGTCCCCCACACCCTGTCCCCCACACCCTGTCCCACACACCCTGTCCCACACCCTGTCCCCCACACCCTGTCCCCCACACCCTGTCCCCCACACCCTGTCCTCCACACCCTGTCCCCCACACCCTGTCCCCCACACCCTGTCCCACACCCTGTCCCACACCCTGTCCCCCACACCCTGTCCCCCACACCCTGTCCCCCACACCCTGTCCCCCACACCCTGTCCCACACCCTGTCCCCCACACCCTGTCCCCCACACACTGTCCCCCACACACTGTCCCCCACACACTGTCCCCCACACCGTGTCCCCACACCCTGTCCCCCACACCCTGTCCCCACACCCTGTCCCCCACACCCTGTCCCCCACACCCTGTCCCCACACCCTGTCCCCCACACCCTGTCCCACACCCTGTCCCCCACACCCTGTCCCCCACACCCTGTCCCCCACACACTGTCCCCCACACACTGTCCCCCACACCGTGTCCCCACACCCTGTCCCCCACACCCTGTCCCCCACACCCTGTCCCCACACCCTGTCCCCCACACCCTGTCCCCACACCCTGTCCCCCACACCCTGTCCCCCACACCCTGTCCCCACACCCTGTCCCCCACACCCTGTCCCACACCCTGCCCCCCACACCCTGTCCCCCACACCCTGTCCCCCACACCCTGTCCTCCACACCCTGTCCCCCACACACTGTCCCCCACACCCTGTCCCCCATACCCTGTCCCCCACACCCTGTCCCCCACACCCTGTCCCCCATACCCTGTCCCCCACACCCTGTCCCCCACACCCTGTTCCCCATGCCCTGCCCTCCATACCCTGTTCCCCATCCTGTCCGCCACACCCTGTCCCCCATACTGTCCGCCACACCCTGTCCCCCATACCCTGTCTCTCATACACTGTTCCCCATCCTGTCCTCCATACCAATTACTCTACATCTGCTAATTAATGGAGCGCTGAAGCACTTCTGCAGAGATCCGCTGGGCTCTCAGCAAGTCAGGGTCTGAGTGTAAATTACAGCAGGAGCAGAGCTGTCGAATATAACAGATAGCACAGGACTCTGGGAGGTGGAAACAATCAGCATTTTGTCACAAAGCTGCGATAATGTACCTCTCTCAGCGTTTGGTTGGCATTAAATTTACAGGAGCACGATATACTGCTCATTCCAGAGTCCGACTGGGAAATAACCAGTGACAGGGATATATTTGCACTGTTATCTTAAGTTGAATATGCACTTTGTGAAGTTAGTGTTAATTTATAACTTCAGGATTAATGAACAGATAACATTCACCAGCTCCAACCTTCACTCTGGTGCATTGATTTATATTTTCTGTATTTACTGTAACTTTGGTTTGTGAACTTTATAAATACTTCGGGCTACGGTCAGTGAACTGAGGGGTTCCCAGACCTCAAGTTTCTGCAGTTTCTCCTCGATGGTGTGTGTATCCCCTGACTGGTCACCACATTCCTTCACCGACGCCCTCGCATCACACAGCCACTGCCGAAACTCCTGCAAAAACCCTTCCAAAAATAAAACATAACAATTAATAAAAGTCCCCGTCGCACATTCCACCAATATGGTTCAGTCAAACTGTAGATACAGCTGGTTAAATTATAGCGAGAAATTTACACTCAAAGCCGCAGGTACTTCATCAGCAAACACTTCACCAGGAGGAAACCTAGCATCAATAGTAGTATTCACAGGGACGAATACCAAACAGTGACACTGAGGGGGAACAAAAAACAGTAACAGTGAGGGGGAGTAACATCAAACAGTGACACTGAGGGGGAGTAACAACTGGTAACACTGAGGGAGAGCAACATCAAACAGTGACACTGAAGGGCAGTAACATCAAACAGTAACACTGAGGAGGAGTAACAAATAGTGACACTGAGGGAGAGTAACATCAAATAGTGACACTGAGGGGCAGTAACATCAAACAGTAACACTGAGGGGGAGTAACAAATAGTGACACTGAGGGAGAGCAACATCATTCAGTGACACTGAGGGGCAGTAACATCAAACAGTGATACTGAGGGGGAGTAACAAATAGTGACACCGAGGGAGAGGAACATCAAACAGTGACACTGAGGAGCAGTAACATCAAACAGTCATACTGAGGGGGAGTAACATCAAACAGTGAAACTGAGGGAGAGTAACAACTAGTACACTGAGGGAGAGCAACATCAAACAATGACACTGAGGGGCAGTAACATCAAACAGTGATACTGAGGGGGATTAACAAATAGTGACACTGAGGGAGAGCAACATCAAACAGTGACACTGAGGGGCAGTAACATCAAACAGTAACACTGAGGAGCAGTAACATCAAACAGTAACACTGAGGGGGAGTAACAAATAGTGACACCGAGGGAGAGTAACATCAAACAGTGACACTGAGGGGCAGTAACATCAAACAGTGACACTGAGGAGCAGTAACATCAAACAGTCATACTGAGGGGGAGTAACATCAAACAGTGAAACTGAGGGAGAGTAACAACTAGTACACTGAGGGAGAGCAACATCAAACAATGACACTGAGGGGCAGTAACATCAAACAGTGATACTGAGGGGGAGTAACAAATAGTGACACTGAGGGAGAGTAACATCAAACAGTGACACTGAGGAGCAGTAACATCAAACAGTAACACTAAGGGGGAGTAACAAATAGTGACACCGAGGGAGAGTAACATCAAACAATGACACTGAGGGGCAGTAACATCAAACAGTAACACTGAGGGGGAGTAACAAATAGTGACACCGAGGGAGAGTAACATCAAACAATGACACTGAGGGGCAGTAACATCAAACAGTAACACTGAGGGGGAGTAACAAATAGTGACACTGAGGGAGAGCAACATCAAACAGTGACACTGAGGGGCAGTAACATCAAACAGTGATACTGAGGGGGAGTAACAAATAGTGACACTGAGGGAGAGTAACATCAAACAATGACACTGAGGGGCAGCAACATCAAACAGTGATACTGAGGGGGAGTAACAAATAGTGACACCGAGGGAGAGTAACATCAAACAGTGACACTGAGGGGGAGTAACAAATAGTGACACCGAGGGAGAGGAACATCAAACAGTGACACTGAGGAGCAGTAACATCAAACAGTCATACTGAGGGGGAGTAACAAATAGTGACACTGAGGGAGAGCAACATCAAACAGTTATACTGAGGGGGAGTAACAAATAGTGACACTGAGGGAGAGTAACATCAAACAGTGACACTGAGGGAGAGTAATGTCAAACAGTAACACTGAGGGAGAGTAACATCAAACAGTGAAACTGAGGGAGAGTAACATCAAACAATGACACTGAGGGGCAGTAACATCAAACAGTGATACTGAGGGGGATTAACAAATAGTGACACTGAGGGAGAGCAACATCAAACAGTGATACTGAGGGGGAGTAACAAATAGTGACACTGAGGGAGAGTAACATCAAACAGTGACTGAGGGAGAGTAATGTCAAACAGTGACACCGAGGGAGAGTAACGTCAAACAGTGACACTGAGGGAGAGTAACGTCAAACAGTGACACTGAGGGAGAGTAACATCAAACAGTGACACTGAGGGGGAGTAACGTCAAACAGTGACACTGAGGGAGAGTAACATCAAACAATGACACTGAGGGGCAGCAACATCAAACAGTGATACTGAGGGGGAGTAACAAATAGTGACACTGAGGGAGAGTAACATCAAACAGTGACACTGAGGGAGAGTAACGTCAAACAGTGACACTGAGGGAGAGTAACATTAAACAGTGACACTGAGGGAGAGTAACATCAAACAGTGACACTGAGGGGGAGTAACATCAAACAGTGATACTGAGGGGGAGTAACAAATAGTGACACTGAGGGAGAGTAACATTAAACAGTGACACTGAGGGAGAGTAATGTCAAACAGTGACACTGAGGGAGAGTAACATCAAACAGTGACACTGAGGGAGAGTAACATCAAACAGTGACACTGAGGGGGAGTAACATCAAACAGTGACACTGAGGGGGAGTAACATCAAGGAGTGACACTGAGGGGCAGTAACATCAAACAGTGACACTGAGGGTGAGTAACAAATAGTAACACTGAGGGAGAGCAACAACAAACAGTGACACTGAGGGGCAGTAACATCAAACAGTGATACTGAGGGAGATTAACATCAAACAGTGATACTGAGGAGGAGTAACATCAAACAGTGATACTGAGGGGGAGTAATGTTAAACAGTGAAACTGAGGGAGGGTAATGTTAAACAGTGATACTGAGAGGGGGTAACGTCAAACAGTGATACTGAGGGAGGGTAACATCAAACAGTGATACTGAGGGAGGGTAACATTTAACAGTGATACTGAGGGAGGGTAACATCAAACAGTGATACTGAGGGAGGGTAACATTTAACAGTGATACTGAGGGAGGGTAACATTAAACAGTGATACTGAGGGAGGGTAACATTTAACAGTGATACTGAGGGAGGGTAACATTTAACAGTGATACTGAGGGAGGGTAACATTTAACAGTGATACTGAGGGAGGGTAACATTAAACAGTGATACTGAGGGAGGGTAACATTAAATGGTGATACTGAGGGGGAGTAACATCAAGCAATGAAGGAAGCAGTCTATCAGAATCTGATGATGCTTGCTAATTGGTTCAGCAGTCACTCACGAAAACATGGACAATACGTAGATATGACAGAAAGCACAAGTTCACAGTCTTTCATCCTCCTACTATGCATTTTCAGAAGCAAATATCTACAGTGCTTAACAAAAACTAGAGACAAAACAAGCAGTGGTTCCTTGGTTATAAATATGTCCAGCAAATAGTTACAGGAGGTGGCAGCTATGGCAGCACACTTGCCTCCTGTCTGAAGGTCGTGGGTTCAGGTCTCCAAGAAACACAAACATATAATCTAGGCTTATCCTCCAGTGTAGTACTGAGGGAACACTATTCGTCTTCATGGAATCACAGAAAGTTATGGTACAGAAGGAGGCCATTCTGCCCATCGTGTCTGTACTGACTGAAAAAGAGCTATCCAGCTCAATTGCACTTGGTCTTTGGTCCTGTAGGTTAGTGCACATCCAAGTAGTTTTTAAATGAGTTGAGGGTTTCTGCCTCTACCTCCCTTTCAGGCAGTGAGTTCCAGACCCCCACTACCCTCTGGGTGAAAAAAATTCTCCTCAGCTCCCCTCTAATCCTTCTACCAATTACTTTAAACCCATGCCCCCTGGTCACTGACCCCTCTGCTAAAGGAAATAGGTTCTCCCAATCCACTCTATCTAGTCTCATCATAATTTTATATACCTCAGTTAAATCTTCCCTCAGCCTCCTTTGTTCCAAAGAAAACAACCCGAGCCTGTCCAATCTTTTCTCATAGCTAAAATTCTCCAGCCCCGGCAACATCCTCGTAAATCTCCTCTGTACCCTCTCTAGTGCAATCACATCTTTCCTGTAATGTGGTGACCAGAACCATGGAACCTTAGAACTATAGAAAAGATACAGCACAGAAGGGGGCCATTCGGCCCATCGTGTCCGCATCGGCTCGAAGAACAACCAGGTGCCCATTCTAATCCCACCTTCCAGCACCCGGTCTGTAGCCCTGCAGCTTACAGCACTTTAGGTGCAGGTCCAGGTACTTTTTAAAAGAGTTGAGGGTCCCTGCCTCTACCACCAATTCGGGCAGCGAATTCCATACACCCACCATCCTCTGGGTAAAAAAGTTTTTCCTCATGTCCCCTCTAATCCTTCCACCAATCAGCTTAAATCTATGTCCTCTAGTTCTTAAAACTCTTCGCTAGGGGAAACAGGTACTTCCTGTTTACTCTATCTAGGCCCCTCATAATTTTGTACACCTCAATCAAGTCTCCCCTCAGCCTCCTCTGCTCCAAGGAAAACAACCCCAGCCTATCCAATCTCTCCTCGTAGCTGCAATTTTCAAGCCCTGGCAACATTCTTGTAAATCTTCTCTGCACTCTCTCCAGAGCAATTACATCCTTCCTGTAATGTGGTGACCAGCACTGCGCAAAATACTCCAGCTGTGGCCTTACCAGCGTTTTATACAGTTCCATCATTACATCCCTGCTTTTGTATTCTATACCTCGGCTAATAACGGAGAACATTCCGTATGCTTTCTTCACAACCTTATCTACCTGTACTGCCACCTTCAGGGACCTGTGCACATGCACTCCAAGGTCTCTCACTTCCTCTGCCCCTCTCAATATATTCCCGTTTACTGCGTATTCCCTTTTACTGTTTGCCCTCCCTAAGTGCATTACCTCACACTTCTCCGGGTTGAACTCCATTTGCCACTTCTCCGCCCACTCCACCAACCCATTGATATCTTCTTGGAGTCTACAGCTATCCTCTTCACTATCAACTACACGGTCAATTTTTGTGTCGTCTGCAAATTTGCCAATCATGTACGCAGTACTCAAGCTGTGGCCTAACCAATGTTTTATGCAGTTCTAGCATAACCTCCCTGCTCTTATATTCTATGCCTCGGCTAATAAAGGAAAGTATCCTGTATGCCTTTTTAACCACCTTATCTACCTGTCCTGCTACCTTCAGGGATCTGTGGACATGCACTCAAATCCTCTTAGAGCAGGGTAGTTCTCCCCAGTGTCCTGGCCAATATTTATCCCTCAATCAACATCACTAAATAAAACACATTATCTCATTGTCGTTTGTGGGAGCTTGCTGTGTCCAAATTGGTTGCTGTGTTTCCTACGTTACAACAGTGACTGCACTTCAAAAGTACTCCATTGGCTGTAAAGTGCTTTAGGACATCCTGAGGTTGTGAAAGGCACTATATGAATTCAAGTCTTTCTTTCAGTGACAACTGAAAAGCTCACTAGCTCTGAATATTGCCTGAAACAGTAGGAAACAGTGAATTTGTTCCAAATTAGTAGCACCTGTACCTGTGTAGTAAGTGGCTCGACTCTGCTCAGCTACGTACAGTGTTTGTGGCCTTACAACCATAGAGGTTTATAGCACAGAAGGAGGAGGCCATTCATCCCATCGTGTCTGTGCCGGCTCCATGCTACAGCAATCCAAAATAATCTCACTGCCCTGCTTTCTCGCCATTGCCCTGTGTCAATCCCAAACTAATCCCATTGACCAGCTCTCTCCCCGTAGCCCTGTATCAATCCAAAACTAATCCCACGGCCTCACTCTCTCACCATAGCCCTGTATCAATCCTAAACTAATCACACTGCCCTGCTCTCTCCCCATAGCCCTGTATTAATCCTAAACTAATCCTGCTGCCCTGCTCTCTCCCCATAGCCCTGTATTAATCCTAAACTAATCCTGCTGCCCTGCTCTCTCCCCATAGCCTTGTATCTTCCTCTGCTTCAAATATTTATCTACCCTTCCCCTAAAATCTACAATGATCTCCACCTCAACCACTTTGTGTAGTAAAGCAACAGCCCTAAAGGCTTTCTACATAAAGCTATTACTCCTAACCTCTGACCTCACTCTCTTAGAGTCAATTTTAAAATGAGGACTCCTCATCACTGACTCCCCAATCAGACGAAAATAGTCCTTCCCTTTTCATTCTTCATAATTTTTTTAAAATCTCTATTAAATTTCATTTAAGCCTTCCTCTGCTCCAGTGGAAATAGTCCCAGCACCTTGTCTCTCCTCATAACTATAGTTTCCCATCCCAGGCATCATCCTGGTGAATCTACTCTGAATGCTCTATATAGCTTTAATTCCCTTTCTTTATTGGGGTGATGCTTCTATTCTATCTTCATTGGTTTTTGCAAACATGAAACTTTTCTTCCTGGTTAGGAATTGTGGAAAAAATAACTTATCCCATGCCTTGTATATGCATAGCTGTAGTATTAAAATAGACTGTCACATTGAGATTGATACAGGATTGAATGAGGTCTCACTCTCTCCCCCAATTCTTTCTCTCTCTCTCTCTCTGGCAGTAAACTAGCAGTAGCGGGGTGTATAACAGGTGGTCGATTTGTCACCGCTTAAAGTTAAGATCAGCGCTAAGGTCTTTTATAGATTGGAGGTGGATACCTGCACAGCCTTGGGGACATTACACTGCGCCTCCAGATCTGGACAGATCCAGCACAGACATGATGGGCCAAACGGCTTCCTTCTGTGCTATAAGCTTCTATGATTCAGCTGGCCAAGGGTGACCGATGAGGGAGGCTATATCCAGAGTCTGGGATGCCTAAGGACCCAGTGGGACACATCACGGTGTTTGTAGGGGAGGAGCAGCCAAGCCTTTGGGCTTTCTTCGTGAATATTATATGTGTTTGCTCTGTGCTGAATATTTATTTTGGGTGGGTATACAGTGAGATGGATGAGGAACTATCATAGTAACTGCACGTCATGGGAAATACTTTCAATGGAACATCAGTGACTAAAACTGACCAATCGTAAATGGCGCTACAGAGATGATTTGAGGATCTGATTGGTTCCCGGCACTGGAACCAGATTGGTTAAATTTGACAGGATGAAGGAATTGGGATTTGATTGGCCGTAGTTCCACAAACTGAATGCCATGTGCAGATCAATTCAGCTACAGTCTGAACAGACGGAAAAAAGACTGAACAGGCTGGGGCTCTTTTCTCTAGAGGGGCACCCTAACAGAGGTCTTTCAAATTATGAAGGGGTTTGATAGGGTAGACGTAGAGAAGATGTTTCCACTTGTGGGGTGTCCTAAACTAGAGGCCATAAATATAAGATAGTCACTAATAAATCCAATAAGGAATTCAGGAGAAATTTCCTTACTCAGAGAGTGGTTAGAATGTGGAACTCACTACCACATGGAGTGGTTGAGGCAAATAGCATAGATGCATTTAAGGGGAAGCTAGATAAGTACATGAAGGAGAAAGGAATAGAAAGATATACCGATAGGGTGAGATGATGTAGGGTGGGAGGAGGTTCATGTGGAGCACAAACACTGGCAAAGACTAGTTGGGCCAATTGAGGTTGTTTCTGTGCTATAAATTCTATGTAATTCTATACAATACACTCGAGTAGAGAGTTCTCCTCACCATTAAAATGCTGTTCCAGTGCTTCCTGGAGTCTGCCTTGTGTTTTGGAGGATAGCTGGTTGACAGCTTCGTACTGTTTAATCAGCTCGGTGACTCTGCTGCCCAGTGCCTCCAGCTCTGTGGAGTGATACTTGCGACAGAGGCTGTTGAGATTCTCTCGAGCAGAGTCGATCCTGCTCTGCTGGTTGACCAGCTCCATATCCAGTTCCTGCAACGACAAACAAAATAATCAACAAGAAAATAAAAGTTGGGAAGACAAATTGAACGCAGCTGGACTTCCCACCTCTTCGTCGTCACCGTACCTTCACTTTCTTCAGGTCCTCTGTATCCCGGCTGTTGGCACAAGCGGAGAACGATTGCTCCACCGTGCGCAGCCAATCACTGAGCTTCTCGATGTAACTCTCCATCTGACTCTTCTGGGTACTAAAATCTCTCAGCGTTTCTTTGGCCACCTCAGACACTTCCCGAGCATGTTCCAACTTCTTCTGTGAATCGCCTTCTATTGCCTGTGGGTGTACAACAGTGATCGGTTAGAATATTCAGCGAAACATAGGTGTAGGCCATTCAGCCCCTCGAGCCTGCTCTGCCATTCAATTACATTATGGCTGATCTGTAGCGCAACTTCATTTACCCACTTTGGTTCCGTATCCTTTGATATCCTTACCTAACAAGAATCTATCGATCTCAGTCTTGAAAGCTGCAATTGTCCCCCAGCATCCACAGCCTTTGGGGGGAGAGAATTCCAGATTCCCACTACCCTTTGTGTGAAGAAGTGCTTTCTACATTACAACAGTGACTACACTTCTAAAGTACTTAATTCACTGTAAAGCGTTTTGGGGCGTCCTGAGGTTGTGAAAAGCACTATAGAAATGCAAGTCCTTTCGTTCTTTCTTTTTGTGACATCAACCCTGAACGGCCTAACTCTAATTTTAAGATTATGCCCCCTTGTACTGGACCCCCCCAACCAGAGGAAATAATTTCTCTCTCTCTACCTTATCAAATCCTTTAATCATTTTAAACACCTCAATTAGATCACCCCTTAATCATCCATACGTGAGTTATGTCCCCTACTGTCAGAGACTGTGACTGTTGTGAACAATGCCCCTGACCAGACCAGTGAAAGTATCTAAAATGCCATCTGCGGAAGGAGCAGGACCCAGTAAACATACAGCGCACACCTTTAAAATGTTCAAAAAAGGGTGTAAGGATAAACTCAGCAACTACAGGCCGGTCAGTTTAATCTCGGTAGTGGGGAAACTTTTAGAAACGATAATCCGGGACAAAATATAACGGTCACTTGGGCGAGTGTGGATTGATTAGGGAAAGCCAGCATGGATTTATTAAAGGCCAACTTGATTGACTTTTTTGATGAGGTAACAGAAAGGGTCGAAGAGGGCAATGTGGTTGATGTGGTCTATATCAAAAGGCGTTTGATGAAGTGCCGCATAATAGGCTTGTCATCAAAGTTGAAGCCCATGGAATGAAGGGGGCAGTGGCAGCATGAATACAAAATCGGCTAAGTGACAGGAAACAGAGACTAGTGGTGAACGGTTGTTTTTTGGACTGGAGAATGGTGTACAGTGGTGTTCCCCAGGGGTTGGTACTAGGACCATTGCTTTTTTTGATATGTATTAATGACTTGGACTTGGGTGTACAGGGCACAATTTCAAAATTTGCAGATGACATGAAACTTGGAAGTGTAGTGAACAGTGAGGAGAATAGTAACAGACTTCAAGAGGACATAGACAGGCTGCTGGAATGGGCAGACACGTGGCAGATGAAATTCAATGCAAAAAAGTGTGAAGTGATACATTTCGGTAGGAAGAACGAGGAGAGGCAATATAGACTAAATGGTACAATTCTAAAAGGGGAGCAGGAACAGAGAGATCTGAGGGTATATGTTCACAAATCATTGAAGGTGGCAGGGCAGGTTCAGAAAGCAGTTAAGAAAGCATACGGGATCCTGGGCTTCATAAATAGAGGTATAGAGTACAAAAGCAAGGAGGTCATGATGAACCTTTATAAAACACTAGTTCGGCCACAACTGGAGTATTGTGTCCAGTTCTGGGCACCGCACTTTAGGAAGGATGTGAAGGCCTTAGAGAGAGTGCAGAAGAGATTTACTAGAATGATTCCAGGGTTGAGGGACTTCAATTACGTGGAGAGACTGGAGAAGCTGGGGTTGTTCTCCTTAGAGCAGAGAAGGTTGAGAGGAGATTTGATAGAGTTATTCAAAATCATGAAGGGTCTGGACAGAGTAGATAGAGAGAAACTGTTCCCATTGGCAGAGGGGTCAAGGACCAGAGGACATAGATTTAAGGTGACTGGCAAAAGAACCAAAGGTGACATGAGGAAAATTTTTTTTACACAGCACGTGGTTGTGATCTGGAATGCACTGTCTAAGGGGGTGGTGCAGGCAGATTCAATTATGGCTTTCAAAAGGGAGTTGGAAAAGTAGTTGAAGGGAAAAAATTTGCAGGACTACGGGGATAGGGTGGGGAAGGGGGACGAGCTGGATTGCTCTTGCAGAGAGCAGGCAAAGAATCAATGGGCCGAATGGCCTGCTTCCACGCTATAACCATTCCATGATTCTATGAAAAACCTTTCCTGATTGCTCAGTGAGTTTCTCCAGTGAGCTATAGGGACATGCATGAGTCAACACTGCAGCCCCAGCTCTGCACCCTGCACCCGCACCCTGCAGTGCAGCCTCGCAATTCCTGTCGTTACCTTTCATCATAAAACATGGGCAAGAGGGGAGAAACATATCGAAATTTTTCGCTTACCTGCAGCACAGGCAGTGGCTCCTGACATTTGGATACCTCCTTCAGTTCGGAGACTTTAGAATGTAGACTCTTGAGTTTCTCCCCTTTACTTTTGACCTCAGACTGCAAGTCAATAACAGAGAATGAAAGTATCAGTCAACTGACAGTCGGATCATACAGTGCCATTTGAGCTGAAACGCTCTTGAAGGAATACAAAAAAAAAAAGGAGAATGGCATCAAATTATTTGATTTCAAAAGAGCCGAGTTCAAGGAAATAAGTTCAAAGAGGATCACTGGGGCACAGGCAGAAGGAATTTCATGCCGAGGCTCCTGTCAAATTCAATTCCGACCAAATCAAAACAGATTAAGGGGCAACATTAGTGGTTTATTAGGAGATGTAAATAGGAGCTTTACAGATAAGCAGAAGGCTATCCAAATGCACCCAAGAATGGTGTACGACAAATTCTAAAGACAAGCAAAAGCAAAATGAGAAATGTAATGAAACACTAAGTGTAAGATTACTGAGAATAAATTTCCGCTTGTGGGGGAGACCAAAAGTATGGTTCATAAATATAAGATAGTCACTAATAAATCCAATAAGGAATTCAGGAGAAACTTCTTCACCCAGAGATTGGTGCGAATGTGGAACTCGCTACCACATGGAGTAGGTGAGGCGAATAGCATTTAAGGGGAAGCTAGATAAACACATGAGGGAGAAAGGAATAGAAGGTTATGCTGATAGGGTTAGATCAAAAGGGGTGGGAGGAGGCTTGTGTGGAGCATAAACACTGGCATAGGCCTGTTGGGCCGAATGGCCTGTTTCTGTGCTGTAAAATTCTATGTAATTCCAAAACATCTCCAGCCCCTAGTGCTGGTGGACTAGGAAAAGGCAGAAAATCCTGCAGGCCCTTCTCACCTCCGCACCCAAACTCCCAATGTGAGGCCCCATTATACGAAGCTCTGCGCCAGGAGTGCAAATTCATACAATCTACTCTCGGCAATCCAGGAGTCACGGTTGTGTCTACGTATTAGCAGCTTGGTGGTACCCACGGTTCTAGAGGAGCCAAGTTTACAGCATAATAGTCTTTGTTGGCACGGAAGATATGGAGGAGGGAAGCAGTGGGGTTGGGCATTGTAAAGCAGGGTGCTGTGTGCACAGAGTGATATTCTGATCAGAATGCTGGCTAGGCCTATCTCCTTGCTCATGGGCATTTCACCTTGCGGTCGCACAGTAACCTATCTGTGCACGTGGAGAGAATGTTTAGTTCTCCTTTGGCCTGGATCAGGGCCCGTTCAATGTTGGCTGATTCCCGCACTCCATGTTCCTCCAGATTCTGAGTGTCTTGCTATATTTTTTGCTCAGTTGCAGGCTGTTATGTGGCTTCTGTCGGTCCCTTCAATTGCAGAGCCAAACTGGTGTGATTGGCCAAAGTAAAGTGGGCTAGCCAGGTATGTTCAAATGCTATGGGTTCGTATTTGCCTAGGAGGGAAGGTTTTTTTTTCATTCTTGAGATGCAAGGCCAGCATTTATTGCCCATCCTTAGTTGCCCTTGAGAAAGTGGTCGTGGGCCTTCTTCTTAAGCCACTGCAGACCATGTGGTGAAGGTGGTCCCACAATACTGTTAGATAGGGAGTTCCAGGATTTTGACCCAGCGATGATGAAGGAACGGTGATATACGTCTAAGTCCGGATGGTGTGTGACTAGGAGGGGAACTTGGTGGTGATGGTGTTTCCATGCACCTGCTGCCCTTGTCCTTCTAGATGGTGGAGGTCACGGGTTTGGGAGGTGCTGTCGAAGAAGCCTCGGTGAGTTGCTACAGTGCATCTTGTAGACAGTACACATTGCATTCACAGTGCACTGGTGGTGGAGGGAGTGGATATTTAAAGTGGTGGATGGGCATCAGAGCAGCTAAAATAGCAGCACCGAGAGTGAGGCAGCACATTGTCTAAGGATAGCCACAGAGTGACAGGAGCGCGATTGAGCCTCTGATAGTACAGCTTTGGACTCATGCTAGCTGAATTGGTCTCGCCAGAAGTGCGACTTGTGCAGGTCGGAACAGAAGGTTGGAGCAGAAGGTTGGGGGTTGATCCAAGCGTAGCTTTCAAAATCACTAATCCATGGCCATGTTAAAGAGCTGAAATACCAGGGGATGGATTTTAACTCGGGGATCCCAGCATAAACGGGGCGTTTAACGGCCTGAAGATGGCGTCACGACCCTTTTACGCCGGAGCTCCGACTTCCACCACCTTCGAAGGGGTCTAACGCCTGTTTCAGGCGGTTGGCCCTTTTAATATGCGAATCGGGGTCTTTCGACGTACGTAGGACCCCAATCGCTATTTTAGTTCAGTGTGCGCTGTGCACACGGCGCCCAGTATCAGCTGAAGGTCCAACCGCAGAGGAGCCCCCAGGTAAGTACTTATTGTGGGCCTGTGATTCTTCTTTTATGCACTGAACAAACAGCGTGCCAATGAAAGAAGAGAGCCAGCTGACCAGCTCCCAATCTTCCAGCTCCCACTTGCACAATTCCCACCGTAAGCACATTTGCCAGCAGGAATTCCCAATTTAACTTCTCAGTTTAAGAATGCCTCTTTGGATGTCCACCAGATTTGATCACTGACTTCCTTGGGGGGCAATTTTAACCTAACTCATCTGACGGGAAACTGACGTGCTCGGGTGCAACGCTTGATTTAAACCCCACCCTATATTACTCTCCATTGGCTTCAGTGGAGAGTAAAATCAGGCAGGGTGTAAAACCAGCGTTACACATGATCCTATTGGTTTCCCAACTAGCAGTTTAGGTTAAAATTGCCCCAATAATTCACTGACCCATTGGGAGCAACTTTAACCTAACCCGCCCGTCGAGTGCAACTTTCTACATTAAAGTCAATGAAGAGTAAGTTGGACGGGGTGTAAAATCGGCTTTCAACCCGATCCTATGGGTTTCCCGACCAGCGAGTTAGGTTAAAATTACCCCCCGTCTCACCTGAGCAAAACTGACCAATGGACAACAATGAAAATTGCACATGTTAACCCAGGACATTAAAGCAGTATTTCATCGCACGACCAGAAACAAACTCTTGTGATCTACCTGGAACTCCAGCAGCCTCACTTCTGTTCTCTGGCTGTCATTCAAGTTGCTGATCATTTCATTCAGTTCAGAGATAGAACTTTTGGACCATGTGTCGATCTCATCGCTGATGTTGAGCACATCCTCCCACAGTGCGAGGCTCACACTTAGCTTTTCAATGTTGTCATCCAGTCGCTCAGATACCTGTTAGGGGAGAAAGTACATGGTCAGCTATTAACAAACGTGGCCACTCTAAATACCACAAAACCTTCTAGCCCAATCAGTCTCTTGTACGTACGATCTAATCAGGACAGAACCAATTGGGAGTTTCTAAATATGAGAACATCGGCCAATGATCATCTACATTTTAAGGTCTAACAACGTGGAGCTTTCCAACAATTCAGAGAATTTCAGACAAGCATGATAAGTGTCCCTTCTCATGGATGAGTGCAGCTCCAACAACACTCAAGAAGCTCGACACCATCCAAGATAAAGCAGCCCGCTTGATTGGCACCCCATCCACCACCCTAAACATTCACTCCCTTCACCACCGGCGCACTGTGGCTGCAGTGTGCACCATCCACAGGATGCACTGCAGCAACTCGCCAAGGCTTCTTCGACAGCACCTCCCAAACCCGCGACCTCTACCACCTAGAAGGACAAGGGCAGCAGGCGCATGGGAACAACACCACCTGCACGTTCCCCTCCAAGTCACACACCATCCCAACTTGGAAATATATCGCCGTTCCTTCATTGTCGCTGGGTCAAAATCCTGAAACTCCCTTCCTAACAGCACTGTGGGAGAACCGTTACCACACGGACTGCAGCGGTTCAAGAAGGCGGCTCACCACCACCTTCTCGAGGGCAATTAGGGATGGGCAATAAATGCCGGCCTTGCCAGCGACGCCCACATCCCGTGAACGAATAAAAAAAATAAAAAAAATTTCAGGACCATTTTCTTTGCCCCGGACAGAATTAACCAGCAATACCAGACGTCGATAAAAGAAAGCTTTGGGTTCAAGAGGACATCCAATACCAGCTGCAACATCTGTGCATGGACAATCATGTGAATGAGGGAGAAGGCAGGAAAGAGATGGCAACGAAAATTTCTTTATCGATTCAACAAGAACACAGAAGAGGCCCAAAATAACACGACTATGGATCATCCTTACATCTAGCCACTGGTCCAAGACATTGTCCAGATCCTGCTTGAGTGGCACTGGGTCACAGCCGTGAATCTTCTTCAGTTCGGCCAGCAGTTGTTTGCCTTTCGAGGTGAATCCATCCAGCTGCTCCTGGCTCCCGTTTAACTCGGACTTCGCCATTTCATGCTGGCCAACAGACAGAAAGAATCAAAGATAGACTTTACCAGACATTTGATCCCACCATTAAAGATGTCCGCCTGGACCTTCCGCTGGGGGGAGGTTTCTCCAGCGGCAGAACTACCGCAGAAACGGAGCAAACGGCTGAAGTGGACCTTTCTCCAGGGGTTTGCGCCGACCTCATGCCAAAGTAACGGCAGGAGAATGGGAAAACCCTGAGGAAGTTCAAGGCCGTCATATTCATCCTATGGCTAATTTTTGTAACACAGCGCAGAATTATTTCTAATGATATAAACCGACCCATGCCGAAAATAAATACTTACAAACGCAGAACTTTGTAAGCCCTTCAATGCAGGAGGTGTCCCTTGTGATGAGGCATGTTGAAATGTCCACATCATTATCTATCACCACAAGCTGAATCAAGGCTTCACTCTCACATGGTCAACACAAGCCAGCTTTTATTTATTATCACCATCCTCACAAGCATGGGGTTGTCCAAGCTGAACCAATTGGCTGCTCTGAGCAACCGCCAATCAAGAGCAACGAGCTTAAACCAATAATTCAAAGATCACCTCCACACGTTGTATCTCTACTTTAATTTTGTGAAGATGAAAAGATGAGAACAAATGGAGGAAGGGCATTGGAGGATGGCCCTTATGAAAATGGTTAATGTTTGCTTCAATTCTAATAGGAACATTGGAAATTTAGAAGTGGGAAATAGCCAATTGGGTCAAGAAGCCCATAAGAACGTAAAACATTAGAAATAAGAGCAGGAGTAGGCCATATCGCCTCTCAAGCCTGCTCCGCCATTCAATAAGATCATAGCTGATCTTCTACCTCGACTCCACTTTCCTGCCCTATCCCCATATCCCTTGATTCCCTTAGTGTCCAAATATCCATCAATCTCAGTCTTGAATATACTCAACGACTGAGCATCCACAGCCCTCTGGGATAGAGAATTCCAAAGATTTATAACCCACTGAGTGAAGAAATTTTTCCTCATCTCGGTCCCAAATGGCCGACCCCTTAACTTGAGACTATAACCCCTAGTTTTGGACTCTCCAGCCAGGAGAAACAACCTCTCAGCATCTATCCTTTTTTGATTGATCTTATCCCCATCTTCTCATTATATCCCTCTTACTCCAGAAGACCACCTTCAATTTATTTTCATCAGGGCCATCCTCCAACATCTCTCCTTCTGTTTGTTCTAATCTTTCTTTTTAACTTCACAGAATATATATTGCCATGTAAAATATTTTTGACTTCTGCACTTTACAGTAGAATGTGGTGTTAATTAGATGATTCCAAACGACCTATGGTATCGGGCAGAGTGCACAAGACTTTATAGCCTTTAGAAAGTAGCTAATTTTGTTGACGTTTAGACAATGCATCCTCTGAATAAAGAACCTATTTCAATAATGTACACCGATAGGGGAAAATGTTCGTCTTGACTATATGGGCGGTAATCTGGCAGATCAAATCACCCCCCCCCCCCGCCATTATAGAACCCAATAATTTCAGATTAGCGCCCATGTGATGAAGATGAAAATTTAACCCCACACCATCTTCAAAATAATGACATGTCCCATAGCACTTCACAGAGGTTAATAAATAGGCGGCAACATTAAACAGTGGCAGGAGACGGATGGGGGCTTTTGTAGGAAGGGAGAGAAAGAAAGTGAGCCATTGGGATTTAAGGAGAGTTCTCCCAGAGTGTGGGGTAAGATGGACAAAGGCTATAGATGTTTCTTTAGCTACAACACAATGTATTCGATCCTCAGTTAGAACAGCTGAGGACAAATGCTGGTTCTAAATGATAACCAAGGGAGCATGCTTGCCCGTTCCTGATGTTTATGTACCAGAGGAAGGAGAGGCACTCCTGAAACGAATGTCATGGTGTGTCTTCCAACACATAGCATGTACGGAGATTGTCGTAGCCTGGGCCAAATCAGCTAAAGATGCTAATGGATGGGAAAGCGAAAAATAAGGGAAAATCCCCAAATCATTATTTGAGCTTTGTAACTGATTATGATTTTGTTAAAATATATTCCAACTTTTGTAGGGCTTCTACACGCAGAGATTAGCGATTAACGGGGTTGACAGCACGTACCCTGGACAGTGTCCTCCTTAAGTCTTCTTGGTCCAAGAGACTTGATTTGATCACAGCTACAGCTTCAGAATTTTTAACCACTTTGAGAAGAGCGGACTTGGAGCTCTGATATTCTCTCATGAGGGCAACCAGGAAGCAGCCCTGGTCCTGACTGTAATGAAGAAATGGTAAATCAGTGTGATGTGTGTCTGCAGGGGAGACTGAACACTCTTCATTTGCACATTCCACAGAAAGTCATTTAATAGTATCTATATTTTACCTTGGGGTAGAATTTCCACAGAGGATTCTCCCAATCTCCTGCAGTAACTTTGGTGGAAACCCCAGAGAAATAGAGCAAATGGTTTTGCCAATTTCCCACCGGGCGACTGGGAGATCCACCCCCGTAGAAATTTTAACCATAGTGTAGGGCAAGCTCTGCCTGTCCATAAACCTTACTTGCCATTGCTGTGATTTTTGGTCAAACTTTTCTGTCAACATTTCCCATTCAATTTTGCTATGTCAACTGTCACAAATGTAGTTGTAGGCTGTGGCCACTAGGTGGTGCTGTGGAGTGAGTTTCTAATGTCTCTCTCCCAAATTTGTCACCATCTAAGAACATAAAAATTTATATTCGTCAACTAACCCTGGGCAACAGCATAGGCTGTTTACTAGTATTATAAAAAATCTTTATGAATGCACAGACTTCAGACATCACACAGTCTAATATTGTGTAAGGTAGTGTAGTGGTTATGTTACTGGACCAGTAATCTAGGGAATGGGAGCTCAAGTCCCATCATGGCAGCTTGAGAATTTGAATTCAGTTTAAAAATCTGGAAATAAAAAGCTGATATCAATAAAAGTGACCATGAAGTTGTCGGATTGTTGTAAAAATCCAACTGACTCATGTCCTTTAGGGAACGAAACCTGCCATCCTTACCCGGTCTGGTCTATATGTGACTCCAGTCCCACGCCAACGTGGTTGACTCTTAACTGCCCTCTGAAGTGGCCTTGCAAGCCACTCAGTTGTACAAGCGCAACTTAGGATGGGCAATAAATACCAGCTTTGCCAGTGACGCCCACACCTCAACAATGAATAAAGAAAATATAAATTTGTGTCATACTCAAAAGAAATATAAATAAACAAAGGCCCACACACAATGAAGTTGTATGTAACTAATTTGGATATCCAATAAAATTCAAATAATTGTAATTTTACACATTTTTACACATGTGGTTAATTTAGTTGCACTGAAGATAAAAATAACCAGGATTAGTCATGAATCAGCGAGATAATACCAGCCTCTCATCTGATTATTTTGACTGTGCTTACATGTCATTGATCAGCTTTTTGGTGTCATTCCAGGTCACTTCCAATAAGTTAATTTCTTTCTCAGCTTCCGCAGCTAAAGACTTATCTTTCTGAGCCAGTTGCTTTGCTTTATCCATCAGCCACTGCAACTCATGCTGCTGGGAGCTGAGATCTTCCTCAAACTGATTAAACAGCCTCAACCTACAGAAGGAAAAGACAATCACTGGTTAGGCTCAAGCACATCAGCGAAGTCCAGGTTTAAAACTGTTCTTTAAATCTTCTTCTTCGAATTTTCAATTCAGATTGGTTCATCAGACTGGAGTTTCCATTTGGATTTTTTAAGCCAACACAGCACTGATCTGTACCTCAACTCCATTTACCTGCCTTTGCTCCATATCCCTTGATAACCTTACACAACAAAAATCTATCAATCTCATTCTTGAAAACTCCATTGCCACCAGCATCCACAGCCTTTTCAGGGAGAGAATTCCAGATGTCCACGACCCTTTGTATGAAAAAGTGCTTCCTGATTTCACTCCTGAATGGCCTTGCTCTAATATTAAGATTATGTCCCCTCGTTCTGGATTCCCTCACCTGCAGAAACAGTTTCTCTGTTTCTACCCCTAAATCAATTTAAATACCTCGATCAGATCACCCCTCAACCTTCTAAATTCAAGGGAATACAAACCTATTCTAAGCAACCTGTCCTCATAATTTAACCCTTTTAGCTCTGGTATCATTCTGGTGAATCTGCACTGCACCACCTCCAAGGCCAACATATCCTTCTAGTGCAGTGCCCAAAACTGTTCACAGTGTACAATCGAAGCATAACTTCCTTTTATATTCCAGCACCATTGAGGTAAAGGCCAACAGTCCATTAACCTTTCTGATTACTTTTTGTACCTGTGCACTAGCTTTTAATGATTTGTGTACATGGACCCCTAAATCCTCCACAGTTCCTAGTTTCTCACCATTAAGAAAATATTCCGATTTTGTTTTACTTGGATTCAAAGTGGATGTCCTCACACTTCCCCACACTGAACTCCATCTGCCACTCACTTAGTCTGTCTATGTCGCTTTGTAACTTCCTGCTCCCATCTACACAACTTACTATGTCTCCTAACTTAGTGACATCTGCAAACGTGGATATACAACTCTCTATTCCTTCATCCAAGGCATTAAAATGTATGGTGAAAAGCAGAGGCTCCAGTACAGATCCTTGGGGATCACCACTTGTCACATCCTGCCAATCAGAGTCCGTTCCCTTTACCCCTACTCTCTGTCTCCTGCCTCCCAACCAGTTACCGACCCAAACACCTGAAACTGCTCACGTCTGAAATGAGCAAACACGCCAGCCTAATCCCAAATTCATCCATACTGATAAATTCAGGAAAATCTCAGTTTGGATTTGGAAAGATCTTCCGAGCTGATTCCTAACTGTAGTGTGACTTGTAATTGGAATAATCAGTGCGATTTTAAAGTTCGCTAAAGGAAGAGGATGTATTTATGCAGTACCCTATCACGTCCTCAGGGTGTCCCAAAGTGCTTCACATTGTGAATTACTTTTGAAGTGCAGTCACTGTGTTTTGTAAGCAAACACAACAGCCAATTTGCTCACAGCAAAGTCCCAGAAACAGAAAATCAGATGAATGACCAGATAATCTGTTTTTGGTTGAGGGATAAATGTTGACCAGGACACGAGGAAAAACTCCCCTACTGTTCTTCAAAAAGAGCCATGGGATCTTTTAAGGGGAGGGCAGACAGGGCCTCGGTTAACATCTCATCTGAAAGACGGCACCTCCGACAGTGCAGCACTCCCTCAGTACTGCACTGGAGTGTCGGCCTAGATTTACGTACTCAAGTCTCTGGAATGTGGCTCGCACCCTCAACCTCATTGGCAGTGAAGCACTTTGGGACATCCTAAGGTTGTGAAAGGTGCTATACAAATGCAAGAGCTTTCTTTCTTTAATCCAGAGTGAACCAGTTAGTAATAAACATATTAAAAAGAATTTAGAAGCTAAGGTCCTGGAAGTCTGTCAACACTTTTAGAATCAAAGGCACAATGTGACATCACGCATTTGATCCAAGTTATATAGCAGGAGATGGTAGGGTCTGTACAGTATTCCTGCACAAAGCTTGCATTGAAATCATTCCTTCAACTCCTACAATAAGGTATTTGCTTTAGTGACTCAACAGACCTTTAAAAAAAATCAATTTGACAGCTTCTTGAATGGAATTGAATTGCTTGGGTTTGGAAGTTAACTTCAGTTTTGCACAATAGCTGAACCCCCATTGTTACTTTTGAAGTATTACAATGCTCTCTTTTGGGTTGGTGGGGAGTGGTGAATTAAACTCTGTATGTCAGGGGACTTTCAAAATAGGGTCCAAAGAATGGCTGAGGGCAGAGTGAGTTAAAAGTAGATCAGAGGTGATTCCAAGTCTAAACATTTTTCTCTCCAATATTTGATAGGGCTAAAGGCCATGAGTCAAATAGTGTGACCTTTGTTGTTTCCAACTGCTGAAAACAGCATTATTCTAGAAATTAATTTTATACATATTTGACCATTTGAGTCCAAACTGTTCCAAACACATCACCTTTGAGTATATTCACCTGAGCTGTAAAGCTGGTAGTGTAGGTTCTTTCAAACCCACGTTGTCTGCCTTTTCTTCAATGTCTTCAATGGTCTTCAACAACTGTTCCTTGCGCTCTTTAAATGATTTCCACAGGGAGTTGAGTGCTTCGGCCTCACTTTGTTTGGTGCCCAGGAGGTTCTGGGCAGACTCTAGTTCTGCCTCGAGTACTTCAGCCAACGCCCTACAGGAGGTCCTTGAGTCAGAACCCACATCCTTCACATGGCACTGAGCTTTACTGATGAGTGCATCAAGGGCTGTAGCTTGGGATTCCAATTGTTTAATGTCTGGTGTCACATCGCCCAGCTCCTTATCCAACAACTCCGTCTTCACCTTGTCCCAGTTACTTGCAGTCTCAACAGTCTTTCTAATCCTATGAAGCACGTTTCCTGCAACTCTGTGGGTTTCCAGGAAAGAAGCCAGTTGTTTTAGGACCTCTTTCCTTCGCTCAACAACCTGATTAGCCTCCTGGAAAAGTTGAAAGCACTCCTCGGTCCTGCCGTGGAGAAGTTGGTCCTGTGGCTCACACATGGAGCATAGCTGGTCCACCTGATCCTTCAGGCTTTGCTGCTCGGCACACTGCTGCTCTACAGCTCCTGCCTGGTCCTGCACATCGAGATAACAGGGTGAGAATTACAAAGGGTTAACTCAAGGGGGCCGGAATAGAAAGGGGTTGAATTTATGTAACAGTTATATAAAGCTCTGGTTAGACCCCATCAGCAGTATTGCATTCAGTTCTGAGCACCACATCTCAGGAAGGATATATTGGCCTTGGAGGGGGTGCAATGTAGATTCACCAGAATGATACTGGGGCTAAAAGGGTTAAATTATGAGGACAGGTTGTGTAGACTAGGTTTGTATTCCCTCAAGTATTGAAGATTAAGGGGCGATCTAATTGAGGTGTTTAAGATGATTAAAGGATTTGATAGGATAGATAGAGAGAAACCATTCAGCCCCTCAAGCCTGTTCCGTTATTCAATTAAATCATGGCTGATCTGTGTCTTAACTCCATTTACCCGCCTTGGTTCCGTAACCCTTAATGCCCTTGCCTAACAAAAATATATCAATCCCAGTTGTGAAATTTTCAATTGACCCCCACCCTCAACAGCATTTTGGGGGAGGGAGTTCCAGATTCCCACTATCCTTTGTGAAAAGTGCTTTCTGACATCACCCCTGAATGGCCTAGCTCTAATTTTAAGGTTATGCCCCCTTGTTCTCGACTCTCCCACCAGAGGAAATAGTTTCTCTCTATCTACCCTATCAAATCCTTTAATCATCTTAAACATCTCAATTAGATCACCCTTTAACCTTCTATACTCAAGGGAATATAAGCCTGGTAAGTCTAAAACTTTCCCTTGTGGGGCCAGGAGGATTAGAAGTGTTCCTCCAGGCCCCACAAGGAAGGTCTCGGCCTCCCCTGCCCCAGTCTCCCACCACCTTCCCTAACAAAACCTCCTCCCCACCATTTACCTGCAAACAGGCGAGCAGCCAAGGACCGTCCGATCTCCCCTTGTCGCACTCGTTCTGCGTCCTCATCCTGCCCGTTCCATGCGGGAAGTGGACCAGTGGTATTCAAACAAGGCCAGGGAGTTAAAACAGCCCAGGCCTGAATTGAGACAGGCGAATGCGTTTCGCTCCCGCACCCCCTCCCCCTCCCCCAATCATCTGCCTGAATCTCGCTCCGGGTTAAAATCGACCCCGTATTGTTAAAATCCGCCTTCGTTGAGTTGCAATGCACACATCTTTGTTTTTGCCACAATCCCACTGCAATTTATTCAGTTGTTTTGTTTTTCTCTCAGATGAAAGACCTTTTAATAATTGTGACAGTGAAACTCCCCCGGCCACTGAAGTTATCCCTCGATTACTCAGAACCTGCTCCCAGACTCAGCACCAATCACACCAGAAGTAATTGTTTTCGAGTGCTGAGCTGCTGTATTACATGCAGTCCACACTCCATTAGAAGGCTCTGTTGCCTGTGAAAGATCATTTAATTTAGTAGCAGACAAGTTTACTCAACAGCGAACATGCAAGTGAATTAGAAGCAGTCTTATGAGGATCTGTCCAGCATTATCTTACTCATTGCAGCTCATGTGGCTTTCAATTTTGTGTAAACTTCAGTTTCAGGCTTGAAAGTTGTACGTGCTGAGGTGGGGAAGGGAGAATAGAGGCAGTCTTAATCTCGCCCCATAATCGGCATCTACTGTGGAATAGCTAATGTGACATCTGTCAGTCGGATGAAGTGTGATCAGACGTTTATTTAAATGAGAAGTATGAAAAAAGACAAACTAGCTTGCATTTATGTAGCACCTTTCATGACTTCAGGGCGTCCCAAAGCACTTTGCAGCCAATGAAGAACTTTTGAGGTGTTGTCACTGTTGCAATGTAGGAAACGCGGCAGCCAATTTGCACATCAACAGCGATGTGATAATGACCAGATAATCTGTTTCTCAGTGTTGGTTGAGGGATAAACTTTGTGCAGGACACCGGGGAGAACTCCCCATCTCATCTTCGAAATCGTTCCACAGGATCTTTTACATCCACTTTAGAAAGCATTCAACCCATCCAAAGGACAGCAGCTCCAACATTGCAGCACTCCCTCAGTGCTGCACAAGGTGTGTCAGCCTGGATTACGTGTTCAAGTCTCCCTACAACCTTCAGATTCAAGAGGTGAGGGCGCAACCCCTGAGCTACATCTACTTAGAATACCCAGGCACACAGAAGAGCGAGGACACTTGCATCCAGTCAGTCTGGACTAAGTTTCAGAGATAAAACAGAGATGAGAGTATTACCAGAGTCAAGGGTCATTGTTTGATATAACAGCCACCAGGCATGATAGTCCAGTGGTGAATGTACTGGGTGACTAATGAGTTCAAATCCCACCATGGCAAGTTATAAATTTAATAAATCTGGAAATATATTCTCAGGATGTGGGTGCTGCTGGCAAGGCTGACATTTATTGTCCATCATTAGTTGCCCTGAGAAGGTGGTGATACAACTGAGGGGCTTGCTAGGCCACCTCAGAGGGCAGTTAAGAGTCAACCACGTTGGTGTGGGACTGGAGCCACTTGTCGGCCAGACCAGGTAAGGACAGCAGGTTTCCTTCCCTAAAGGGCATTAGTGAATCAGTTGGGTTTTTACAACAATCCCACAGCTTCATGGTCACTTTTAATGACACCAGCTTTTTATTTCCACTTTTAAACTGAATTCAAATTCTTGAGCTGTCATGGTGGGATTTGAACTTACATTCTCTGGATAACTAGTCCCAGGCCTCTGGATTGCCAGCCCAGTAACATGACCACTACACTACCTTATCCAATATTAGACTGTGTGTGATGCCTGAAGTCTGTGCATTCATATAGATTTTTCATAATACTAGTAAACGGCCTATGCTGCTGCCCAGGGTCAGTTGATGAATGTAAGTTTTTTTTTATACACAAGATAGTGATAGAGTTAGGAGTTGGTTACTTTTACTGATACCAGCTTTTTATTTCCAGACTGAATTCAAATTCTCAAACTGCCATGGTGAGATTTGAACTTGTGTTCTCTGGATTACTAATCCAGTAATATAACCACTGCACTGCCGTACCCTCTGTAACCCCAGTTATTAGAACCCCCCCAAGTCATTTGTACCTTCCAATTGTGTTAACTGCCCTAGTTATCTGTCAGTGTATGCTTAAAGTGTATGCTTAAAGGAGCAGTGTGTTCATTGAACAGTGTTTGGGAAATCTGTCTGCAACAAAAACCATTGTTGTATCACTTGAGTGTTAAGTCATATTGAAAATCACATTTGTCTGCTCTCCTTCTGCCCAGTGACAGAGACAATCCCTCTTTCAAACAAGTACATTATTCATAAATAATAAAAACAGAAAATGCTGGAAACACTCAGCAGGTCAGGCAGCAGCTGTAGAGAGAGTTACAGGTCAATTGCATTCTGATGGACGGTCATTGACCTGAAATGTTAACTCTGTTTCTCTCTCTACAGCTGCTGCCTGGCCTGCTGAGTGTTTCCAGCATTTTCTGTTTTTATTTCAGATTTATAATTACGTTATTCAGCTAATTACTAGATCTGATAGAGGGGTTCAAAATTATGAGGGGCTTATATGGTAAATGGGGAAAAATATTATTTCCATTGATGGAACAGGAAATGGGGCAGGGTGTAAATCGGGCTGCCGATTCGCTATTGCCCGGTTTGCACTAAGACCCATTTCACCCCCAATGCATTTTTAAAACAGGGATCTGCAGAGTTTTACCTTTATGTGATTCAAAGCGGGCTGCAGATCTGTAGAACTGATCTCGGCGGTTGACTGTAGGCCACTTAGAAAGCGTTCAACCCAGTAAGAAAATCTTAGCAGATGTTCATCAAACTGCTGGTGCTTCTCAATTGCCTCCTCAAAGAAACGAATCCTGCAGAATGAAAGCAGTATTATATAATTAGCACTTGGAATATTTCTGCTCCCCTGTTTGCTCAGTGAACTGCATTGGTGTGGGACTGGAGTCACATATAGGCCAGGACAACAGGTTTCCTTCCCTGAAGGACACTAGTAAACCAGTTGGGTTTTTACAACAATCCAACATTGTCACTGTCACTGATATCCAGATCTTTTAAACTGAATTCAAATTCACATGGTGGGATTTGAACTCACATTCTCTCGATAACTAGACCTAGGCCTCTGGAGTACTAGTCCAGTAACATAACCACACTACCGTACCCCCAATATTAATTTAGGATCAGCATTAGAATACAAACATGACCTCTGAAGGTCAGCTGAAAAAATATGTGATGGAAAAACATTCATTATATGCGGATTCAAAAACAAACATTAAAGAGTTTTAATTAATCCCACCGTTTTTTGAAGGTGTGGGACAGACTCTGCCACCTCTTATCCAGCTGTTGCAAATTTGTTTTCATTGCCTTCAAACTCTCTTCTGAGGTGGTTGGGTACAAGGCCTTGCTCTGAACCACAAGACCCCTGTGGGCAGACTCCTGGGACATCACCTCAGTCTGCAAGTCCTGTAGAGACGATGAGAAACACAATACGCTTGTCAGTATTCTACAGGAAAACTTGTCACACCTGTTTAACTATCCCTAAGAACCATAGACACTTAGAGCACAGAAAGAGCCTATTCAGACTATGGTATCTGTGCCAGCTATTTGCTACAGCTATCTAAAACTAGAATTTGATACACTGCTGCTGAACTCCTTTCAGGAGACGTACAGGAGAGGGATAGGACAATAACGTCTGCCTTAATCATGTTTATCCAAAAATACGGCAACACAGATCAATGTGAAACCAATATTTCCACATAGTGTGGACTGTATAAACTTAATTAAAAGAATCTTGGTTGATAGGGCTCTATGAATAGTCAATGTTTACATATATAACCCAAATTTTAGATCCTATGCAATATGACTATTCCCTTCCATTGCAGTGTTATGTTTCCCCAGGACTAGGGCAAGGTGTTGGAGGATGCACTCTGTAGTGAATAGAACTCACACCAGGCTGATTCATTATAAAATAATCTACCGCAACATACCAGACCCTCGACCAGTTTATGACTGCGGGCGTAACCCATTGGATAGATCGTGTTATTGTACCTTACAACAGTGAATACACTTTAAAAGTACTTCATTGGTTGTAAAGTGTTTTGGGACGTCCTGAGGTCGTGAAAGGCGCTATATAAGTGCAAGTCTTCCCTTTTTTTGTAACTTGGAGAAAGGCGATTTGTCCCATTCAGTGCGGGGAGTACAGATATTCCAGTTTATAGGCAATTTCAAACAAGGTGCCAACCGTAGCTCAGCGGTAGCATGCTCATCTCTAAGTCAGGAAGGTTGTGAGTTCAAGCCCCACTCCAGAGGCTTGAGTACATAAACCAGGCTGATAGTCGAATATAGTAGTGACTGAGTGCTAAACTGTCCAAGGTGCCATTTTTTGGATGAGACGTTAAACCGAGGCCTCGTCTGCCCTCTCAGTTAGATATAAAAGATCCCATGGCATTATTCGAGGAAGAGCAGGGGAGTTCTCCCGGTGTTCTGGCCAATATTTATCCATCAACCAACATCACTAAAACAGATTATCTGGTCATTAACCCATTGCTATAAGTGGGACCTTGCTGAGCACAAATTAGTTGCCACGTTTCCTACATTACAGCAGTGACTACACTTCAAAAGTACTTTGTTAGTTGTAAAGGCGCTTTGAGATGCCCTGAGGAACATATGAATATAGGAACAGGAGTAGGCCATTCAGCCCCTCGAGCCTGCTCCGCCGTTTGATAAGATCATGGCTGATCTGTGATCTAACTCCATATACCTGCTTTTGGCCCATATCCCTTAATACCTTTGGTTGCCAAAAAGCCATCTAGCTCAGATTTAAATTTAGCAATTGAGCTAGTATCAATTGCCGCTTGCAGAAGAGAGTTCCAAACTTCTACCACCCTTTGTGTGTAGAAATGTTTTCTAACCTCACTCCTGAAAGGTCTGACTCTAATTTTTAGACTGTGCCCCCTATTCCTAGAATCTCTAACCAGCGGAAATAGTTTCTCTCTATCCACCCTATCCGTTCCCCTTAATATCTTATAAACTTCGATCAGATCACCCCTTAACCTTCTAAACTCCAGAGAATACAACCCCAATTTGTGTAATCTCTCCTCGTAACTTAATCCTTGAAATCCGGGTATCATTCTAGTAAACCTACGTTGCACCCCCTCCAAGGCCAATATGTCCTTCCGAAGGTGCGGTGCCCAGAACTGCTCACAGTACTCCAGGTGCGGTCTAACCAGGGTTTTGTATAGCTGCAGCATAACTTCTGCCCCCTTGCACTCCAGTCCTCTAGATATAAAGGCCAGCATTCCATTAGCCTTCTTGATTATTTTCTGCAATGATCTATGTACCTGAACCTTAAGTCCCTTTGAATATCCACTGTTTTTAACTTTTTACCATTTAGAAAGTACCCTGTTCTATCCTTTTTTGATCCACATTTGTCTACATTGAATTCCATTTGCCACAGTTTTGCCCATTCACCTAATCTATCAATATCCCTTTGTAATTTTATGTTTTCATCTACACTGCTTACAATGCCACCAATCTTTGTGTCATCGGCAAACTTAGATATGAGACTTTCTATGCCTTCATCTAAGTTGTTAATAAATATTGTGAATAATTGAGGCTCCAAGACAGATCCCTGCGGGACTCCACTAGTCACATCCTGCCAATGTGAGTACCTACCCATTATCCCTACTCTCTGTCGCCTTTCGCTCAGCCAACTTCCAAACCAAGTCCGTACTTTTCCCTCGATTCCATGGGCTTCTATTTTAGCTAACAGTCTCTTATGTGGGACTTTATCAAATGCCTTCTGGAAATCCATATAAATAACATCCATTGACATTCCCCTGTCCACTACTTTAGTCACCTCTTCAAAAAACTCAATCAGGTTTGTCAGGCACGACCTACCTTTCACAAATCCATGTTGGCTCTCTCTGATTAACTGAAAATTTTCGAGGTGTTCAGTCACCCTATCCTTAATTATAGACGCCAGCATTTTCCCCACATGAGATGTTAGGCTAACTGGTCTATAATTCCCTGATTTCCCTCTCTCTCCTTTTTTTAAAAAGCGGAGTGACATGTGCAATTTTCCAATCTAGAGGGACGGTTCCTGAATCTAGAGAACTTTGAAAGATTATAGTTAGGGCATCTGCAATGTGCTCTCCTACTTCCTTTAAAACCCTGGGATGGAAACTATCTGGTCCTGGGGATTTGTCATGAAAGGCGCTACATAAATGCAAGTCCTTTTTTAAATTCTTTTTAACTAGTTAGGTAGTTCTTAATGCTGCTCCTCTTGGGAATCAAAACAAGATAACCATGGATGGACTGCATCTGCTAGAAGGAAGTTCGCCAGTGCTGTGGGGGTGGGGGTTAAACTAATTTGGAAGAGGGATGGGCGCTAGAATGTAGCATTGGAAAGGAAAAACAAGGTGCACAAAGGATTGGGAGAGAAAGATTGCACTAGAGTAAAAAATAGTACGTTATTAGGTGGGATCAGACTAAGAGAGACTACAAGAAGGTCTAAAATAGGTTTACAGTGCATGTGTGTAAACGCACGAAGCGTGTTAAACAAGGTTGGAGAGCTGCAGGTGCAATTAGCCAAATAGGAACATGATGTTGTGGCGATAATGGAGACCTGGCTCAAAAAAGATCAGGATTGGGTACTAAATATTCCTGGACACGCGGTGTTCGGGAAAGATAGGAAGGAAAGAAAGGGCGGGGGGTGGCAGTATTGATTAAGGAGAATATTGTAGTGCTGGAGAGAGAGGATGCCCTGGAGGGGTCCAGGACAGAATCTATTTGGTTCGAGTTAAGAAACAATAGAGTTACATTACACTACTGGGTGTATTCTATAGGCCACCAACTAGTGGGAAAGATATAGAGGAGCAAATTTGCAGGGAAAAGCCATAGAGTAGTGATAACAGGGGACTTCAACAATCCTAATATAGACTGGGATAGTAATAATATAAGGGGCAAAGAGGAGGCGGAATTTTTGAAGTGTGTTCAGGAGAACTTTCTTAACCAGTACGTTTCCGGCCCAACGAGGAAGGAGGCATTGCTGGATCTGGTTCTGGGGAATGAGGCGGGCCAAGTGGAGCAAGTGCCAGTGGGGGAACAATTAGGGAACTGCGATCATAAGCTTTAGATTAGCTATGGAAAAGGACATAGACCACTCTAAAATAAAAATACTCAATTGGAGAAGGGCAAATTTCACTGGGATGGGAAATGATCTGGCCCGGGTAAATTGGAATCAAGGGTTAGCAGGCAAAACGGTAATTGAACAATGGGCGGCCCTTAAAGAGGAGATGGTTCAGGTACAGGTTAGGTACTGTTGACCGGAGGTCACCGGTTACGGTTACTGGCTCAGTACACAGAAGAGAAGAGTCAATTCTCTCTTAACTCTCAATTCACTTTATTCATGCCGAAAAGTCGTTCCTGCCTGTGTATCAGCAGCTGAAGTCTCAGGTTACCTTCTGCAGCCCCTGGCCAAAAGTACATTCCCAAAAAGGAGAAAAGGTAGGGCAACTAAAGCCAGAGCTCCCTGGATGACAAGAGAGATAGAGAGTAAGATGAAGCAGAAAAAAGGGGCATATGACAGATGTCAGGTTGATAACACAAGTGAGAACCAGAAAGAATATAGAAAGTTCAGAGGGAAAGTGAAAAAGGAAATAAAAGGGGCAAAGAGAGAGTATGAGAATAGATTGGTGGCCAACATAAAAGGGAATCCAAAAGTCTTCTATTGGCATGTAAACAGTAAACAGGTAATAAGAGGAGGGGTGGGCCAATCAGGGACCAAAAAGGGGATCTACTCATGGAGGCAGAAGGCATGGCAGAGGTACTAAAATGAGTACCTTGGAAGAAGATGCTGCCAGAGGCTCAGAAAAGGAAGAGGTGGTTGAGATACTGGATGGGCTAAAAATTGATAAAGAGGAAGTACTAGAAAGGCTAGCTGTACTTAAAGTAGATAAGTTACCCGATCCGGACGGGATGCATCCTAGGTTGCTGAGGGAAGTAAGGGTGGAAATTGCGGAGGTGCTGGCCATAATCTTCCAATCATCCTTAGATATGGGGGTGGTGCCAGAGGACTGGAGAATTGCAAATGTTACATCCTTGTTCAAAAAAGGTTGTAAGGATGAACCCAGCAACTATAGGCTAGTCAGTTTAACCTCAGTGGTGGGGAAACTTTTAGAGTCGATAATCCGGGACAAAATTAGCAGTCACTTGGACAAGTGTGGATTAATTAAGGAAAGCCAGCACGGATTTGTTAAAGGCAAATCGTGTTTAACTAACTTGATAGAGTTTTTTGATGAGGTAAAAGAAAGGGTCAATGAGGGCAATATGGTTGATGTGGTGTATATGGACTTTCAAAAGACATTTGATAAAGTGCCACATAATGGGCTTGTCATCAAGGTTGAAGCCCATGGATTAAAGGGGCAGTAGCAGCATGGATACTAAACCGGCTAAGTAACAGGAAACAGACAGAAGTAGTGAACGGTTGTTTATCAGTCTGGAGGTTGGTATACAGTGGTGTTACCCAGGAGTCGGTATTAGGACCATTGCTTTTCTTGATATATATTAATGACTTGGACTTGCATGTACAGGGCACAATTTCAAAATTTGCAGGCGACGCAAAACTTGGAAGTGTAGTGAATAGTGAGGAGGATCGTGATAGACTTCAAGAGGATATAGACAGGCTGGTGGAATGGGCAGACATATGGCAGATGAAATTTAACCCAGAAAAATGTGAAGTGATACATTTTGGTAGGAAGAACGAGGAGAGGCAATATAAACTAAAGGACACAATTCTAAAAGGGTTGCAGGAACAGAGAGATCTGGGGGTATAGGTGCACAAATCATTGAAGGTGGCAGGACAGGTTGAGAAAGTGGTTAAAAAAGCATACGGGATCCTGAACTTTATAAATAGAGGTATGGAGTACAAAAGCAAGGAAGTCATGATGAACCTTTATCTGGTTCAACCACAACTGGAGTATTGTGCCCAGTTCTGGGCATCACACCTTAGGAAAGATGTGAAGGCCTTAGAGAGAGCGCAGAAAACATTTATTAGAATGATTCCAGGGATGAGGGACTTTAGTTATGTGGATAGACTGGAGAAGCTGGGGTTGTTCTCCTTGGAACAGAGAAGGTTGAGAGGAGATTTGATTGAGGTATTCAAAATCATGAAGGGTCTGGACAGAGTAGCTGGAGAGATTGGCGGAAGGGTCAAGAACCAGAGGACATAGATTTAAGATGATTGGCAAAAGAACCAAAGGTGACATGAGGAAAAACTTTCTTACACAGCGAGTGGTTAAGATCTGGAATGCACTGCCCGAGGGGGTGGTGAGGCAGATTCAATCATGGCTTTCAAAAGGGAATTGGATAAGTACTTGAAGGGAAAAAAATTGCAGGGCTGTGGGGATAGGGCGGGGGAGTTGGACCAGCTGATTTGCTCTTGTATAGAGCTAGCGCGGACTCGATGGGCCGAATGGCCTCTTTCTGTGCTATAACCTTTCTATGGTTCTATGATTCTATGATAAAAATGTAAATACAACTGATTCTCACTCTCCTACCAAAAGCAAACAATATAAGCCAAGGAACTGGAAGGATGGTTCTTCATCGAGAGAATGAACCATGATGACCTTGGAAATTGCAGTGTGTAAATGACCTCCTGCTGGGACAAAGGGTCATCTTATGCTGGTCGCTCTGTTTGCGATGGCGGTAACACTTAAGCTGTGGATAAGGTGGTCAGCATTGACAGATGCTCTGAATTCGAGTGCTGCAGTATAACTGTGTTCCGGTTTTTTGTTTAGATCCCCAGCTCATTGTGCAGTTCTAGGTCTCTGCACATCGCTTACTTTGTAAACCCTGCAACAGTGTTTGGATTTTACCTTCAGAGTGTGCACTTCATTTTGCAGTTTGGCTCGGTCAGAAGAAATGTAGGGGGACCATGAACTGGTAATTGCTTCATATCTTTCAAGCCAAGAGCCAAAGCTGGACAGGTCCTTCTCATACCTGGTTACAAAAAAAAGTGTATTACAAACCAAAATGCAGCAAACTATATATCCCAAAGTGTTCAGATTGTATACAATAATGTCACCGTCAATTCAACAATGAAGAATAAATCTCCTACAGTTGCAGCTTACAATAGAATCATAGAACGTTACAGCACCGAAGGAGGCCATTCGGCCTATTGTGCCTGTGCCGACTCTTTGAAAGAGCTATCCAATTAGTCCTACTCCCCGCTCTTTTCCCATAGCCCTGCAAATGTTTCCTTTTCAAGTATTTATCCAATTCCCTTTTGAACGTTGCTATTGAATCTGCTTCCACCACCCTTTCAGGCAACGCATTCCAGATCATAACAACTCGCTGCACAAAAAAATGTCTCCTCATCTCTCCTCTGGTTCTCTTACTAATTATCTTAAATCTGTGTCCTCTGGTTATCGACCCTCTTGCCAGTGAAAATAGTTACTCCTTATTTACTCTATCAAAACCCTTCATATACCTTATATGAACTGTATTAATTTGGATCCATGTCCATTATATTGGTTTCATATAGTTTATTCATCCCTCAATCTATGACAATGCCAAGTTTTGATTAAACTAAAAACTAACGGGAAGCAATACCATCCAACCACAGGATGTAGCTCAGAGATGTACGGCCAAGTGAATTCATTTCACAATCTAGTTACAGGTTCAAAACACTGGATTATTTCCAATCTGGCAGCCTGTTACAAAGACTTTCATCAGTTCTTGGACCAGATGTACAGTGGAATGCCTCAATACTTCACTGTTCCACCTATAGGTTGGGTAAAATAATCTCGGCTTCTTTTCTGCCCCATCCAACATACAACAGCCCCTTCTGCTGGTCAATTATAGAGAAGCACGGGAATGATATTGGATAAATAAGCTGCTAGCCCACCTGCTCCTTTCTTCCCCACTCACCTCCCCCCCCATCCCAAAAAAGGAAGTAACAAGTCATCTGGGTTGTAAAGAGTCATGAAACAGAGCTCATCGAGTCTTCTGCATTGAAAGATAGCCAGAAGATGGTAACTTGCTGTATTTTTAAAATTCTCCTCATTCTCCCCCCGGTTCTTTTGCCAATTATCTAAAATCCGTGTCCTCTGGTTACGACTCTCCTGCCAGCGGAAACAGTTTCTCCCTATCTCCTCTATTAAAACCCTTCATGAATCGATCATTTGTTAGCAGTGCCTTCAGGAGAGAAGGGCAGGAAACAGAAGGAAAGGCTCCAAGCTGACAGGTGGAATACACGACTGTTAAACTGCCACCTGGTAACAGCATATTGTAGGTTTAAGATTTTCTAGTGGACACGTTTGGCATATTTGTGGTGTGTGTGAGTAATCTACGTAGGTAATTCCGCACAAAAGCTCCAACAATTAAATGGACCGAGAGTTTGACAGGGTGTCACGTACTTCTTCCAGAGAGACAGCAGGTTTTCCAGCACCGCCTGTCCTTCCTTGGCCTGAGCTTGCACCACCTCGTACTTTTGCTGCAGAGCACTCAGTTCCTGAACAGCTTCTTTCTTGTTGCTAACTCTGCGGGCACTTGTCGAGAGTGATGCCATTGGGTTTTTCATCTGTTCAATGGTCTGAGAGAGCTCCTGTGGAGAAATAGGGGAGGGGAAAACCAATTTGATTAAAAACAGTAATATCTTGTATGGATTGCGCATTTTTTGTGGGCACTATCCACAGTATTCAGCCGTGTAGCATTCTTGCCTCGAGTCAGAAGGTCGTGGACTCCAGGAACTTGAGCACAAAATCTAGGCTGGCATTCCCAATGCCAGTACCGAGGGAGTGCTGCACTGTCGGAGGTGCCGTCTTTTGGGTGAGACGTTAAACTGAGGCCCCGCCTGCCCTCTCAGATGGATGTAAAAGATCTCATAGCATGATTTTGAAGAACAGCAGGGGAGTTCTGCCCAGTGTCCTGGCCAATATTTATCCCTCAACCAACATCACTAAAACAGATGATCTGGCCATTGCCTCATTGCTATTTGTGGGGCCTTGCTGTGCGCAAATTGGTTGCTGCATTTCATACATTACACTTCAAAAGTATTTTATTGACTGTAAAGCGCTTTGAGTTGTCCTGAGGAAGTGAAAGGTGCTGTATACATGCAAGTCTTTCTTTTACAGTATTGTACAATCATTTGATTTGTGCGCTTATCAAATGGGGTTTTCTGCATTTTTATTAGTTCTAGTATCCAAACTCACAGCATAAAGAGAACTAGAATCATAGAATCATACAGCACAGAAAGGGGCCATTCGGCCCATCGTGCCTATACCGGCTCTTTGAAAGAGTTATCCAATTAATCCCACTCCCCCGCCTTTTCCCCTAGCCCTGCAAATTTTTCCTTTTCTAGTATATATCCAACTCCCTTTTGAAAGTTACTATTGAATCTGCTTCCACGACCCTTTCAGGCAGTGCATTCTAGATCATGACAACTACGCAGCAAACCAGTTTTACACTAAAAGTCGCAAACAGGAAAACACTGACACCTGGATTTTTCTTTTTATGACTGGCCACTATCAGAACGCATCAGGACTTGCTGTTTGTCGTCTCGTTGCTTCAAAGGCATGTTACCGAGAATAAAAGGCTCCGGAGGAACCATTTTTAAGAATAACCAGAACTGATTTTTAGTATAAAACATCAGAAAAAAGTAAAGCATGAAATCTGAGGTAACGTTGAAAGCAAAAAGATGCACAAACTATGGGAGTTAATGTAAAGGAATATCAGGCTCTTCACCTATTTTAAGCTATCACTGAGAGTTAAAATCACCCCCTGTGTATTGGTTGATGTACTGTAAATATAGTAAGAAGGCCAAACACGGACAGAATCAAAGCGAAAATCAGCCAGCAGGGAATGACTCAGAGCAGGCCTTTATATTTTGTAATGTAATACAGCAGCTGCATCTTTTATTTATGTACGAAGACAGGTTTTTAAATGAGTAGCAACTTCTGGAAGGACTGTAACATTATTCAAATGCAGAGGGAGATTCTGGATAAAAGAGCTGAATTTTAAAAATACGTTACCAAAAGATTCTGCTTGAATACATTCAGTACTATTAGAGATACTTCATAAAGAAAGAAAAGTGCAAATAAGAAGTTTTATATTTCTTGGTCTTTGCTAGTAAAAAACACACTCTCAACACATGGATAGTAAAGAGCAGCTCCTCCATTTAACATGCATAGATTTATTTATGTATCTGTGATATGTGATTTACCTGCAGTGGATAAGGGAAGTACTTTTTTATATATATCAGAAACCAATCAAGAAAACATTTGCTTCACTAACTCTGGGGAGATCTCTTACGAACATCTTTACAAATTCTTTCGTCGGACATCTGCGTCTTTCCCTCACTTCCACATCCCAGCAACCCTCCCTCGACAAGAACATAACCCCTGACTCACTGTGAGCCATGCCACAAGACACTATGTAAATGCATATTCATACCAGGTGTGCCTGTAACAGTTGGTTGGCCTCAGCTGCTGAGGAGCATTTAGTGGTCGTGCCTGTCAGTGTAGCCTCCACTTCAATCAGTGTCTGTTGGACCTACAATAAAGGTAATAAAAGAAATCACTTGTTCTCTTTTACTGAGAAACTTTTACTTTAGATTGAACAAAGCAAGGTTTTAAAGATACATTTACAGAAGAAAGTAGGAGACTTTCTGTACACCTCCACCTTTCTGTATATTTCCACACCCACACCTTGACTGTGCAGGCGTGGAATGCAAAATCAGTTCATCATTAATACTTACTCAAAGTAAGCTTTAACACGCAAAAATCAGCTTATTTTTCTCACTTTACCCTGATGTTCATGAATCTGTTTTTGAAGGGGTAGGATCCCTCCATGGAGAACTGAAGATACCCAGTTTCTACCAACGTTGCACCACATTTTACTCACGTCTACTCTTTCGCACACTGATTGAACGCAGTATAACCCTAAAATGTCTTATTGCGACAGTACCTTTTTGAGGCCCTCTTCATACTTTTGTTGCAGTGAGACTCGTTTCCCCACTTTGCTGTCCACCTCCTGAGTGTGTTGATGGAGCTCTTCCCACTGCCTGGCTATTTGGGTCAACCGAGCCTTGACACGTGCAATCTCGCCAGAGGTGACGAACTGGGCCAGGTTCTGGGACTCCTCTTCCAAGCTTTTAATTTCTTTTGACTTACCAAGAACTGCGTCAAGAATATGCTATGAGTCAAGAACACAGATTGGTTAGTTGTTGTTCCAATTGTTCCTTGCAAGAGAATCCATAATTTGATGATTGTTATCGCTCATCGTCAGGTTTCAAAGATTAAAGAGAATGTCCCTGGAAGGGACAGCCTTACCTTAACTTTGGAGAGTTTTTCGTCCAGTGGGAAAGTCAAATCCTCCACCTCATTCAGCTCTTTCTGTTTCTCTGTCATCCAGTGACCCAATGTCTCAAACTTTGCTAAAAAGCTCTCCCACAGACTCTTGATCTCTTCCAGATGTTTCATACTGAAGCGGAGGAAATGCACGAGTGAAATCAAGAAAAATAAACCAAAATAAACTAGCTTCTTGGTTCATCAACAACCTCACCTTACCAGACTGTTCATCAGTTTCACAGTCAAAAGATTGGAGAAGTGCAGATGGGGAAACATGTGAATGGCGCAGTATCAGTATGAAAGGGGGCGCAATGTTAAATCCCTGGGTTAGGTATCGTATAGGTAGGTATTGGGGAGTGCTCGCTGAACTATATTGGCTCCTGGACCCCGAATGCATTGATTTTAAAATTCACATTCTTATGTTCAAATCCAACTACGGCCGCGCCTCTCCCAATCTCTGTAACCTCCAGCCCTACGACCCTCCAAGAACTCTGCATTCCTCCAACCCTGGCCTCTTGTGCATCCTCCACTTCCTTCACCCTACCATTAGCGTCTGTGCCTTCAGCCATCTAGGCCCTAAGCCCTGGAATTGCCTCCCTAAACCTCTCCAACTCTCCACCTCTCTCTCCTCCTTTAAGATGTTCCTTAAAACCAAGCTTTTGGTCACCTGCCCAAATGTCATTTTCTTTGGCTTGTTGTCAATTTTTGTCTGATTACGCTCCTGTGAAGCACCTTGGGATGTTTTATTATGGTATAGGTGCTCTATAAATGCAAGTTGCTGTTGTTGTTGAGTTAACTCCATGATTTAAGAGGTGCAAGATCTGTTGAAGGGAGTAACCTGTGACACTGAAACCCATGAGGATATCCAAGGCAGACCTGGAATTTGTAACAATCTCCTAAAAGACTGTGGCCCATCATCTCCTCTTTCCATTTTGCCTGCAGGTCTGAGTTGTTTTGTTGACTGCTCCATTATCATCTTCAAAGAGCCAATTGAATCAATGGGCTCTTTCATCAAGGCATTCAACCAGGCCTGGGCGGTTACAAAAACAGAGGACGGTGACATAATCGCCTTGTTATGTGCCGGTTCCATGGAACTGCGAGGTTTGGAGAAACCGCAGCACCGACAATGTGCTCAAAATATCATCCCATTGCCACGAGTCAGGTGGTATGTTTAATATCCCAGTCGTATTACAGAACCGCTTCTACTTGAAGTGGTTCTGTAATATCTGCCAGTTGCCCTGATGCCAAATCAGCCCCATTTTTACCACGAGTAGATTTGGCAACAGTGGGAATCCATGTGTGTGTGTGTGTGTGTGTGTGTGTGTGTGTGATTAGTCTGTGGACAGTCACTCCAAAGGCACAGATGCCACTCTGAAGGGATCCTGCGCCTGCAAGTAGTGCAAGAGGCCAGAATCTTACTCTGTGTTGGGAAAAGGTGTGCACAAACCAGCAATGGCTTGGAACTTAGAACAATGGGTTTAACTGGTCGATCTCCATCATTATGCACAATGGGCTAAAATGTTAGGTCTCCATCTAGTGGACAATGGGCTAAAATGGTAGGTCTCCATTAATGTGGACAATAGAAAGTCCATTGTTGTACGTTTATGGCATATTGTGAACATGGTAACTTTTTCTCACCAACAAGATGCAGGTCCTGAAAGGTGCAGACCTGAGATCAATTTCACTATAATCATAGGCTGTTTGTCATACAGCCAAGAGATTTATGACAGAATTTCCTTTTTTTACAAAAAGGGTTGTGAGGCTGTGGAATGCATTACCAGAGTTAGTGACTGAAGCAGAGGCCATGTCAACATTTAAGAATAGGTTAGATAGGTGGTTGATGGAAAAAGGGAATACAGGGATATGGGAACAGGGCGGCTACATGGGACTAGGACAACTGCTTGTGTGGAGGATGAACAACAACACGGACTGGTTGCCTAAGCATTAACTTAATAAGAAATAACAATAAAAAGCACAATCACATACACCTTCCTCAGGTTTTCCCGTGCGTTTTCAGCCTTCTCTCTCATCAGTCTGGCTTGTTGCTGCAGGGGCCGTTTACTCTTTGGACCAACTTTTATGTCTTCAGATTTCTGTAACAGGCCCTCAGCCTGAGCTGCCTTGACTTCACTGTCCCTGTAAAACACCTGCCCACACACAAGTAACACAAGAACCATCAGTAACCAGCAGACACTGCACAGTGGATGACATGGAATGTGCTTCAAGACAGTAACACATTGGGAACTTTAGATGATAATCATAACTGGGAGAGAATAAAGGTCAAAAGGGTTAATATCATCATAATCCCTAAGACGTATTACTGCTTTGGAAAACATTCCAGGGCATCTTTCTCTGTGTTATACTTAGAAATGTAGAGATTTCTTACGCTTTTCCATTGTCTGTACAAGGAGTCCAAAATTTCACTTTCGGGCTGGAGCACACAATCTCAAGGTCATTTGCTTATTTATTTAAGCTGGGTCAATTGATTTCTACAGTGGGCCTACCGAGAGTACAATCCCCCAGTCTCTAAGCTCTTACCTTCGCTTGTTTAAGCTCCGATCCGAGGCTTTCCGGGCTGCTGAAAGAACGATTACGATCCACGGTCATCCCAGCACGACTCAGGAACTCCATCACTTCCCCCTTCTCCTCTTCAAAACGCTGCCACTGAATTAGCGTCTCCTTCAGCACAAAGCAAAGCAACACATCAACTCCGCTCACTGCGATTGCCACCAGATCCTATGTTGGTACTGCTGACTGCTTCTTTTTTTACAAGTAATATTTGTGCGACGCAAGTACCAGGCCATCTCCAACAAGAGAGAGTCTAACCACCTCCCCTAACATTCAATGGCATACCATTGCCAAATCCACCACCATTAACATCCTGGGGGTCGGCGTTGACTGAAAACTGAATTGGACCAGCTGCATAAATGCCTTGGCTACTACAGCAGGTCAGAAACTGGGTATTCTGCGGCAAGTGGCTCACCTCCTGACTCCCCAAAGTCTCTCCACGACCTACAAGGCACAAGTCAGGAGTGTGCATCTAAGATTCTGAGAGGGCTTGACAGGATAGGTGCCAAGAGGCTGTTTCCCCTGGCTGGAGAATCTAGAACCACTGTCTCAGGATAAGGGGTTGGCTATTTAGGACTGAGATGAGGAGAAATTTCTTCACTCAGAGGGTTGTGAATCTTTGGAATTCTCTACCCCAGAGGGCTATGGATGCTCAGTTGTTGAACATATTCAAGGCCTAAGAGCGATAGATTTGTGGACTCTAAGGGAATCAAGAGGTATGGGGATCAGGCGGGAAAGTGGAGTTGAGGTCTAAGGTCAGTCATGATCTTATTGAATGGAGAAGTAGGCTCGAGGGGGCCGCATGGCCTACTCCTGCTCCTATTTCTTATGTTCTTATTTTCTTACGTGATGGAATATTGTCCACTTGCCTGGATGGGTGCAGCTGCAACAACACTCAAGAAGCTCGACGCCTCCAGGTCAAAGCAGTCTGTTTGATCAGCACCCCATCCAATGGCTTAAACACCCACTCCCTTCACCACCGGTGCACCATGGCTGCAGAGTGTACCATCCACAGGATGCAGAGCAGCAACTCACCAAGGCTTCTTTGACAGCACCTCTCAAACCCACGACCTCAACCACCTAGAAGGACAAGGGCAGCAGGTGCATGGGAACACCATCACCTCCAAATCACAGGATGACTTAGCAGTAACTCTGTGTCTGGGACTGGACTTTACCTCCAGTTCTTTCTCTTGTTCATCCATTGTTTTCTCCATTGTGTTGAGGGCAGCCTCCTGGCTTTGCATTTCTTCCTGGATGGACTTGGCCAGGTCAGTAGTTGCCTGTAACTCCCTCCCGCGAGCTAACTGCTGCTGCACATCGAGTCTTTTCACCGTTAACTGTTTCAATTGTTGCTGCGTATTTGTGGATTCAAAACAATTTTACTAGGATCGCGTAGACATCTATTACAACAACAAGCTGCATTTATGTAACGCCATAACATAGTAAAACGTCCCAAGGCGCTTCACAGGAGAATAATCAGACAAAAATTGACACCGAGCCACATAAGGAGATATTAGGATAGGTGACCAAAAGCTTGGTCAAAGACGTAGGTTTTAAGGAGGATCTTAAAGAAGGAGAGAGAGGTGGAGAGACGGAGAGGTTTAGGGAGGGAATTCCAGAGCTTAGGGCCTAGACAGCTGAAGGCACGGCCGCCAATGGAGGGACGAAGGAAGTGGGGGTTGGACAAGAGGCCAGAGTTGGAGGGACCCGGAGATCTCGGAGGGTTGTAGGGCTGAAGATGTTACAGAGATAGGGAGGGGCGAGGCCATGGATTTGAACACAGGAGAATTTTAAATTTGAGGCGTTGCTGGGCCAGGAACCAACGTAGGTCAGCGAGCACTGGGGTTAGGGGTTAGCACATGGGTGAACGGGACTTGGTGCAAGTCAGGGCAGCAGAATTTTGGATGAGCTGAAGTTTACAGAGGGTGGAAGATGGGAGGCCGGCCAGAAGAGTATTGGAATGGTCAGGTCTAGAGATAACAAAAGCATGAATGAGGATTTCAGCAGCAGATGGGCGGAGACGTGCGATATTTATAACATGTTCCTTTTTTTATTTTGGAAACTAGAAGATACAATGAGTAACGAATGGATAGGAGGCAGTCGCAAGACAATAAGAGTGGTTCACGTCGTATCGTAGCTCTTAAGAATGATACTCAAATCTCAAGAGAAATGGTTGCAAGCTCATTCATTATCAAAAGCCAAAGTTTCTTGTTATATAGAATTTCCTAAGCTTGTTCATTCTGCTTACAGCGGTGTATGCAGCTTACCTGGGAACCTTGGGCTCAGTTGGTAGCACTCTCGCCTGAATCAGAAGGCTGTGGGTTCAAGCCCCGCTCTGGGATCTGGGCACACACTGGGGAGTGCTGCACTGTCGGAGGGGCAGTACTGACGGGGTGCTGCACTGTCAGGGGGTCAGTACTGAGGGAGTGCTACACTCTCAGAGGGGCAGTACTGAGGGAGTGCTACACCGTTGGAGGGGAAGTACTGAGGGAGCGCTGCACTCTCGGAGGGGCAGTACTGAGGGAGCGCTGCACTCTCGGAGGGGCAGTACTGAGGGAGCGCTGCACTCTCGGAGGGGCAGTACTGAGGGAGCGCTGCACTCTCGGAGGGGCAGTACTGAGGGAGCGCTGCACTCTCGGAGGGGCAGTACTGAGGGAGCGCTGCACTCTCGGAGGGGCAGTACTGAGGGAGTGCTGCACTCTCGGAGGGGCTGTACTGAGGGAGCGCTGCACTCTCGGAGGGGCAGTACTGAGGGAGCGCTGCACTCTCGGAGGGTCAGTACTGAGGGAACGCTGCACTCTCGGAGGGGCAGTACTGAGGGGGTGCTGCACTCTCGGAGGGGCAGTACTGAGGGAGCGCTGCACTCTCGGAGGGACAGTACTGAGGGAGCACTGCACTCTCGGAGGGGCAGTACTGAGGGAGCGCTGCACTCTCGGAGGGACAGTACTGAGGGAGCGCTGCACTCTCGGAGGGGCAGTACTGAGGGAGCGCTGCACTCTCGGAGGGGCAGTACTGAGGGAGCGCTGCACTCTCGGAGGGGCAGTACTGAGGGAGCGCTGCACTCTCGGAGGGGCAGTACTGAGGGAACGCTGCACTCTCGGGGGGGCAGTACTGAGGGAGCGCTGCACTCTCGGAGGGGCAGTACTGAGGGAGCGCTGCACTCTCGGAGGGGCAGTACTGAGGGAGTGCTGCACTCTCGGAGGGGCTGTACTGAGGGAGCGCTGCACTCTCGGAGGGGCAGTACTGAGGGAGCGCTGCACTCTCGGAGGGTCAGTACTGAGGGAACGCTGCACTCTCGGAGGGGCAGTACTGAGGGGGTGCTGCACTCTCGGAGGGGCAGTACTGAGGGAGCGCTGCACTCTCGGAGGGACAGTACTGAGGGAGCACTGCACTCTCGGAGGGGCAGTACTGAGGGAGCGCTGCACTCTCGGAGGGACAGTACTGAGGGAGCGCTGCACTCTCGGAGGGGCAGTACTGAGGGAGCGCTGCACTCTCGGAGGGGCAGTACTGAGGGAGCGCTGCACTCTCGGAGGGGCAGTACTGAGGGAGCGCTGCACTCTCGGAGGGGCAGTACTGAGGGAACGCTGCACTCTCGGGGGGGCAGTACTGAGGGAGCGCTGCACTCTCGGAGGGGCAGTACTGAGGGAGCGCTGCACTCTCGGAGGGGCAGTACTGAGGGAGCGCTGCACTCTCGGGGGGGCAGTACTGAGGGAGCGCTGCACTCTCGGAGGGGCAGTGCTGAGGGGGTGCTGCACTGTCAGAGGGGCAGTACTGAGGGAGCGCTGCACTCTCGGGGGGCAGTACTGAGGGAACGCTGCACTCTCGGAGGGGCAGTACTGAGGGAACGCTGCACTCTCGGAGGGGCAGTACTGAGGGAACGCTGCACTCTCGGACGGGCAGTACTGAGGAGGTGCTACACTGTTGATGGGGAAGTGCTGAGGGAGTGCTGCACAGTTAGAGGGCCAGTACTGAGGAAGAGTATTAGGGAGCGCTGTACTCTCGTAGGGGCAGTATTGAGAGAGCACTGCACTGTTGGAGGCGGTCAGTACTGAGGAGATGCTGCACTGTTGGAGGTTAAGTACTGAGGGAGTGCTGCACTGGCAGAGGGTCCATACTGAGCTAGTTCTGCGCTGTCCAAGGTGCCAGCTTTCAGATGAGACTTTAAACCGTCTGCCTGTTCAGCTCCATGGGATCCTAAGGCACTTTTCGAAGAAGAGCAATGGAGTTCCCTCACTCAACCAACGCTACCAATACAGATTCACTGGTCCTCCATCTCATCGCCGTTTGTGGGAGCTGGAGTTGCACAAATTCACTGAGGGTGAAGCTGGTCTTTGGCAGAACGCAAAACAGGTGACAGCAAATCAGCCACCCTTTCGTACCCCTCCCAGTTGTCTTTTCCATTGAAGAATCAGATAGGGTGTAAAGCAGTTCTCCGATTCGTTATCACCCATCATGCTTCATCGCTGAAAACCAGTTTCACCCCCACTTTCTTGTTTGCCCACATTACAACAGTGACAGCATTTCAAGAGCAATTCATTGGCTGTTCCTGAAAATTCAATCATTTTTTGTACTAAAAAAAATTGAATTTTGCAATAATTCAAATTAAGCAATGTAAATAACAGAGCAAAGTGGGAATTGAGTGCTAAGAAATATTTGAGTTATCAGATAATTTGAATTAAGCAAAGTAGTCTATAGACCAATTACACAATTGGGCAGACATATGGGGCATGAAATTCAAAACAAAGAAAGACTTGTTTTTCTATAGCATCCTTCACGATCTCAGTACATCCCAAAGCGCTTTACAGCCAATGATGTAATTTGTGAAGTCCAGTCACTGTTATAATGTAGGAAACGCGGCAGCCAATTTTGCACACAGCACAATCCCACAAACAGCATTGAGATGAATAACTAATTAGCCTGTTTTTTTTTGGTGGTGTTGGTTGAGGGATAAATGCTGGCCAGCACACGGAATAACCCCCCCACTCTTCTTCGATTAGTGCCTTACACACAGGTTGAACACGTGGGACAAAAATGTGTGAGGAATTGGAATTAAATTAGGGGCAGGGAGACTTAGAACTGGATCTGGAATTACTAGTGAGATGTGTCACTTTTAATGTGCAGGCAATGTGGTGAAGTTAAAGCATTCAATAGAATACTGTGATGTACACCTACAGCACTAGAGTATAGAGGTGAGTGCACAATGTAGAGCTCCCAGTGGGGAGCAATGATCACCGGGAGTGCATGTTGGAATGTTGCAGGTGCCCAGCTCATTCATTTTAATGGACAGAAAACCATAGCTCCGTACCAGTGACTTCCCGCAATGTCCCTCAACAATATTTCACAGCTCATGGTAAAAAGCCAGTCCCTCTTTATAAACAGTTGGCAGTGTGATTTTCTGAAGCACAATTAGTTACTGAATGACATGCGCGCGACCCTTATCATGAATATAGCAGTCTGGTACTTCTGGTACTGGACCAGCGCCTTAAAGGTCAGGAGTTCATATCCTGCCATGGCAAGCGGTGAAATCAGGTCATTCCAGACTGGCACCAGGATCAACGCTGGATTCTCGTTAAAATCCCACCTGGTTCACCAGTGCCCTTCAGGGAAAAGAATCTGCCCTATGTGTAACTACCCCACACTATGTGGCAGATTCTTAATGGACTGGTCTTGCAAGCCAGTCAACTATACAAGCAATTGATAGAAAAAGGCCCACCACCACCTTCACAAGCCAACTCGGGGCGGGCAATTAATGTGGTCTTGCCAGTGTTGCCCACATCCCAAGAAAGTAACATTTTGAGTTACAGTATATGAGTAGCTTGAGCCATGTCATGTGGTAAGTGTAGCATTGCTTGGGAGGAACAGGTGACTTTGGATCTATGGTTCCCAAAATTCTCCACCACTGGGGTTTTCCTCACATCATGTCTGGGTCTGTTATAGACTAATTGATAGAGATTGATTGCTAGGATTAGTCAACAACTCCATTATCATTGCATCATGGGACTACCAGGATGGTAGAAGGCAAACTAGATGGACCTTAGTCTTTTTCATCTACCAATTCCTATCTTCCAAGAATAAAAAACTATAACTATTTGTACTTAACTCTTCAAGTCCTGAGCAAAAATAATTGGACACTCTTTATTTGCGTGATCTGTACCTGATGATGCAGATGGAGTTGTTGTGCTTCTTCCAGACTTTCTGAATTCAGCATCCTCTCCCCCTCAGCCTGCAGTTGCTTCTGGGAGTCAATAAGGTTCTCCAGGGCACTCTTCACATCATGTCTGTGCTGGACACATTCACCAACAGCTGACAGCACTTTATCGGACTGAGGAGAAACAGCGGGCAATTCAACATGGAATGAAATACCGCATGTATGTGATGTGACGTCAAGTATAAAACCGATTTGTATTACAAAGTTCAGATTCTGCGACTGGGAAATATTTTATCAGACACACAAACGTTGTATCAACAAACACTCTTGTTGGTTTACAATTTGCATCTTTTTCGAGAGAGATCCATTTCATGGAATGCAGAGCTTGTTAAAGCCATGACATGCCGATGAATGTTAATGCAAAGTGGAACAAAAAACATCCAGATTTTAGCCAGCCCTTTCAGCTGAATGCACCAAACCCACCTCGACGCTGGGTACAAATATAATCATTTTGCATATCAATCCCATCAGCAGCAATGCTGGGGAAGTCAGTGAATTATAAACCAAACCCTTAGCACCTGAATAGATAACTCAATGATACACTGCTTTGACAAGCAAGTACTTGGACTGCTTCCAGCTCTGCATACGCAAAGTAGACAGAGCAACCTGTGTAAAGGGTCAAGTCACTCATCTTAGGGTTTCCCTTAAAACAACAGCTAACTGCACTCCTACCTCAAAGAATGGTGAAAGACTCCCCTGTCTCTCCCCCCAAAAATAGCATCAGTTTGTACCATGAAAACATAGGAACAGGTGTAGGCCATTCAGCCCCTCGAGCTTGTTCTGCCATTCAATTCGATCATGGCTGATCTGTGCCTCAACTCCATTTACCCACCTTTGATCCATATCCCTTGACACCCTTACCCAACAAAAATCTATCGATCTCAGTCTTGAAAGCTACAATTGTCCCCCAACATCCACAACCTCTTGGTTTCCAGATTTCAACTACACTTTGTGTGAAAAAAAGTTTCCTGATTTCACTCCTAAATGGCCTAGCTCTAATTTTAAGGTTATACCCCCTTGTTCTGGACTCCCCACAAGAGGAACTGGTTTCTCTCTATCTACCATAGCGAATCCCATTTTCATTTTAATTACCTCGATCAGATCACCCCTTACCCTTCTAAACTCAAGGGAATACAAGTCAAGTTTATGCAACTTATCCTCATAATTTAACCCTTTAAGCCCTGGTATCATTCTGGTGAATCTGTGCTTCCTCCAAGGCCTTCCTGAGGTGTGGTATCTAAAACAGACGGGGTCTGACCAAGGCTCTATACACAGCCTTGAGCTTTAACCTTCCTTTACCAGGATATCAGGTTCACGTGAATACCTGTCATCATATGTTACAGTATCCCAATCAAGCAACTGAGAAATCTGTATCCACCTGTAGGGTTTTGTTTGCCCGATACTTAATGCACACGCTCCACCCTTAGGGACACATCCCATTTACTCAGGTCCAGAAAGTACAATGCCTAGGGACACCCTCACCCGCAGAGGGTGCAGGGGTACGGCTGGAGTTTAACCAGCTGAAATTGTCCAACAGATCACTGGTAAATTTTCTGCCGTGTCTCCAGCTACAACCACCCTGCCCGTCAGGACCTTGGTCTGCAGGACTACCCGGAGTTGAGTGGGGAGGAAACCCGACCCCCAGTGACAGGTCTTCCCTCTCCGGGTTCCCGGAGTGAGCCAGGCTGGCTGGCCGATCGGCAGCAGTGGCCTGGAGTAGTGTGGACCTCCCTGACTCGGGTATCAGATGACCAAATCTGCCAAGGCATATCATCTTGGAGCCACCTGAACCCCAAAGTGACACAATTTAGCTCTTCCCACTGCTAAAGAATCATGTACCATGCTGCAATGGGAGGGCGACAGGGGCAGGGAGATATTAATGAATGCGTATATCAATCAGGAAATAAAACAATGGACTTCACAGCGAGTCAGAAGACTCTTACCGCTAGGTTCATGTTTCAAAAGTACAGTAAATGTTTGGATCATTTCAATGTCATGTCACTATTCTTTCTCCTACCTTAGCGACTTGTGTCAGGAGCCCCTTGAATTCAGCTGATAGTTTGGACAGTTCATCATCTCGTCTTTTTGCTTCAATCTGAGAAGAGATCACTGTAAGTGCAGCGAGTCTAGATCTCAACCAGGAAAGGCTTGGCTCCTCTTTGCTGGCCTCTTCTTTAATTCCCTAAACACAAAAAGAAAATATACACTTTCCTGTTTTCATCCTTGGTTTCAAATCCCTCCATGGCCTCGCCGCCTTCTTATCTCTGTAACCTCCTCCAGCCCTACAACCCTCCGAGATCTCTGCACTCCTCTAATTCTGGCCTCGAGCGCATTCCAGATTTCCTTCGCTCCACCACTGGCGGCCGTACCTTCAGCTGTTTAGGCTCTAAGCTCTAAAATTCCCTCCCTAAACGTCTCCACCTCTCTACCTCTCTCACCTCTTTTAAGACACTCCATAAAACCTGCCTCTTTGACCAAGCTTTTGGCCACCTGTACTAATATCTCTTTGTGTGGCTCGGTGTCAATTTTTGCCTGATTACGCTCCTGTGAAGTGCTTTGGGACGTTTTGCTATGTTAAAGAGGCTATATAAATGCAAGTTGTTGGTGTTGTTGCCAGTCTAGATTATGTCCTTAAGTGGCTTAAACTTACAACCTACTGATTCAGAGGCAAGAATGCTACCACTGAGCCAAGGCTGACACTTACAAGATAAACTAAGTATTCCCAGTGGGGAGCAGCGCTCCATGGTAGGGCTACAACATTGTAACGCCATTCTCCGACCCAGACGCCCTTTGAGCACAGCTCCATACTGGGAGCACTGAAATTCCTCCGACCCGTCAACATTAACAGACATCTATTGCCACTGTATCTGACAGACTCTCTCCAGCTTACAGCTTGTATCAGTCGATCTACTTCATTGGCTGCAATTCTTCAGATCACTTTTAATGATGGAGTGACAATGACTTCGCTTTTGTTTGGTATTTTCTATTCCACCCAGTATTTTATGAATCTTCAACCTATTGAAGATAATGATACAGTCAACGAACCTCCAGTGCAGATTTAAAATCTCCATACTTCTTGGGATTGCTGGCTCCATGTCTGATCTCTGTTAGCTGTTTGTCCTTTGTCAGAAGCCATTTTGATAGTTGAGAATATCTACAAAAAAGGTGAGGAAATTTCAAGGGTTTGTGAGATGGAATCTGGTCACAGGAGATATTTAAAATGCAAAGTGGCTATTGGGGCAAAGACTATAACATGAGTTACAACAGAATTGGATAAGTATTTCAAAAGAAAGAATATAAAATGATACAGGGAATGAGATTTGAGTAGACAGCTCCAGTAGAAGAGCTAGCATCAGCATAGCTACAATGGGCCAAATAGCCTTCTTCTGTGGTGTAATTCCTGTTATTCTATTACCCATCCACTCTGCATCACCGTCCTCAATTTCCACCCCAGTGCTTCAAAGCTTTCCCAAGCACCCCCCCCAGCTAGTCCCTGACTGAAATTGCTTCCTCATTCTCCTCGTTTCACCTCTGCCCCGAGCGACTCCTCATGCTTAGTGATTCCATCCTACCCTAAGTTCCTCCTGCTCTCTCTCCTCCAAATTCTCTATCCTCCTATTGTCACTCAACCTCACCCTCCACAATAACTCCCTTACACACCCACACCCAAATCCTCAAACTCACCATGATGCAAAACCTCACCGCCTCCAAGGTCCCAATCGACAACAAGGTCATCTCTGACCACTTCTTGATCCCTCTCACCATCCACATCAGCCTTTGGGAACCTCTCTACAACTTATCCTCACCTCGAGGAACTTCCCTGAACCAGGAGCAGCACTCGATGGAAGGGCTAAAACACTGCAATGCCATTCTCTGACCCAGATACCCAAAGTGTCTGTGGCCCACTCTCCCTCCTCTTGTTATCCACCCATTACATCCTCACCTCTGTTAGCCTGCTCAACAGCTGCCTTGCTTCCACCTTTGATATCCCTCTCCTCGTCAGATCGCTCGCCGTCTCCCAGCCCTGCCGTTCCTCTTGTGAACCTCAGACTTGGCATGCAACTTGCCTGGTCGTCCAGCGCCAGATCTGGCGTGACCACCTTGAGCAATATGCGGCCAAATCCTCTCATTACTCCAGGATCACTCCGGAAGGTAAGGGCAACTGAGTTCTCCACCACAAGCTGCCTCCATCGATCTTTCCTGTCCCTTCCATCCTGTCCTCTCACACTAGGTTTGAGTAGTTCAGTGAATTCCTTCTTTCCAAAACTGAAATCATCTGCTCAGCCGGGTTCCTGACATTTTTGTTGGGTGGGTAGGGGGGGGGGGCGGTGTAGGGGGAGTTCTGCTGATCTCCCCCTGGAGATCCGCTGGGAGACCAGGAGAACCTCAACCCTCCTGGAATTTCCCAGCCATTATTTAAATTTAAGTTGTTTTTGGGCCTGTGTCTTCAGGATGAACATTGGCGAAAGAAATCAATATACAGGATAAGAAAAACAAATCATCTATGATTTATCCAATTAGAAGGATATGCAGATAGGGTCAGATGAAGTAAGATGGGAGGAGGCTTGTGTGGAGCATAAACACTAGCACAAAGTAGTTGGGCCGCATGGTCTGTTTCTGTGCTGTAAATTCTACGTATTTCTATGCAATCAAGTTGTACGTCACTCTTACCTAGTCTCGTACTCCTTCCATTTGTCTGGCTGATCCAGCAATTTCTGATAGGTGTCGTCAATAAGTCCTTTCAAGTCTCTCAGAGTCTTTTTATCCATTTCGTGTTTTGTCCTGATTGCATCGTACTTCCGAGTTTCCGGAAGCTTCTGGCAGAGTTCTCCAATCACCTTAGCCCGTTTCCTGCACCACTCGTACTTTCCTTTCTCCGTGAAAAAATCCTGAAAGAAATCAGAGTTGTTCATCTGGCTGGTTAGTTGGCCCCTAGGTTGAGCGTTTGGTAAGAGAATGACAGTGTGTTCTTTCTGAACACAGAGTGGCCTTCAAACCTGACCACTCACCCAGAACTCAATCTGGGTATTCTGCAGCGAGTGGCTCATCTCCTGACTCCCCAAAGCCTCTCCACCACCTACAAGGCACGAGTCAGGAGTGTGATGGAATACTCTCCACTTGCCTGGATAGGTGCAGCTGCAACAACAAAATGGTATCCAGCGCTATACAAAATGGCTGCTAGCGTAACCCGTATAACCTGATTGTGCCACAGCTGTCAGTAGTGCAACTTAATCGCACACCAGGGGATAAATTCAATGCTCCCACCAGCAGGAAGCTGCATTCGAAGGAAGACAGGACTACAGACTGTAGCACTGATTCTCTGATCACTCATCGAGCCTCGAAATTGGTGTCTTCCCTTAGGCACGAGAAATGCAAGCGTTTAAATACAATGGTCCATAAAATATGCGTAAAATACCTCTGGGACGTCACACAAAATGGCTGCCAGACCCAGGAAGCACTTAACCTGTATAACTTGGTGTGTAAATGGCAAACGAATTTCAATATAGATAAGTGCAAGGTGGTGCATTTTGGTTGGAGGAATAAGGAGGCCTCATACTCTTTGGAAAATAAGAGTCAAATGGGGTCGAGGAGCAAAGAGATTTGGGGTTCAGATAGACAAATCATTAAAAGTAGCAACGTGGGTTAACAAGGCCATAAAAAGTACAAACAATGCACTGGGTTCATTTCTAGAAAAATAGAATTGAAAAGCAGAGAAGTTACATTAAACCTATATAGAACCTTGGTTAGACCACACTTAGAGTACGGTGCACAGTTCTGGTCTCCATATTACAAAAAGGATATAGAGGCACTGGAGAAAGTGCAAAAAAGATTTACAAGGATGATACCAGAATTAAGAGAGTACAACCATCAGGAAAGACTGAACAGGCTGGGGCTCTTTTCTCTAGGACAGAGAAGGCTGAAAGGTGACCTGACAGAATTATAAAGGGGTTTGATACAGTAGACATAGAGAAGATGTTTCCACTTGTGGGGGAGACCAGAACTAGGGGTCATAAATATAAGATAGTCACTAATAAATCCAATAAGGAATTCAGGAGAAACATATTTAGTCAGGGAATGGTTAGAATGTGGACCTCGCTACCACATGGAGTAGTTGAGACGAAAAGCATAGATGCATTTAAGGGGAAGTTGATAAATACATGAGGGAGAAAAGAATAGAAGGATATGTTGAAAGGGTGAGATGAAATAAGATGAGAGAAGGCTCATGTGGAGCATAAACACCGGTATAGACCTGTTGGACCGAGTGGCCTGTTTCTGTGCTGTAAATACTATGTAATTCAATGTAACCTTTATCCTGATTTCAATTCACAGTCTTTCAAAATGTAAATGTATTTTTTTCTGTCTTCTTGGGATTCTCCATGAGCTCCTAATTCTATTTTTACAGTATGAAGGAGGCAGCTGAGTTGCTAATCAGGCCACCTGCAGAGAAAAGTCACCAGACTGTTGGTTGCCGGTGATGGTGACCCTTTTGTTTCTTTACCCTGCTTACCCTGTGTTGTGTAATGAGCTCTTCGCTGCTCGTGCTGGTTAGCAGCTTGTTCTCCCGAGTCAGTTCCGACTTACATTCTTCCACCGTTGCTACCAGTTTATTTCTCGCTGCTTCGATTTGAAGGCGTAGCAAATGGTAGGGAGCTTCAGCCTGAAGGTCCTGAAATAGTCCAAGGAGCATTATTAAAATCAAAGCCAAGGCTCACAGTGTTGGAGCAATATACCGGTGGGCACGAGGCCTCAGGCCCACTTGGATCTATATACTGAAGGGCACTAGGCCTCAGGACAGGTCACTGGAGGAGGTTGGGGAATGGGTCTGGTCAGGTTGGGTCAGTGGAGAAGGTTGGAGAAGTGTGTCTGGTCGGGTCAGGTCACTGGAGGAGGTTGGGGAGTGGGTCTGGTCGGGACAGGTCACTGGAGGAGGTTGGGGAGTGGGTCTGGTCGGGACAGGTCACTGGAGGAGGTTGGGGAGTGGGTCTGGTCGGGACAGGTCACTGGAGGAGGTTGGGGAGTAGGTCTGGTCGGGACAGGTCACTGGAGGAGGTTGGGGAGTGGGTCTGGTCGGGACAGGTCACTGGAGGAGGTTGGGGAGTGGGTCTGGTCGGGACAGGTCACTGGAGGAGGTTGGGGAGTGGGTCTGGTTGGGACAAGTTACTGGAGGAGGTTGGGGAGTGGGTCTGGTTGGGACAGGTCACTGGAGGAGGTTGGGGAGTGGGTCTGGTCGGGACAGGTCACTGGAGGAGGTTGGGGAGTGGGTCTGGTCGGGACAGGTTACTGGAGGAGGTTGGGGAGTAGGTCTGGTCGGGACAGGTCACTGGAGGAGGTTGGGGAGTGGGTCTGGTTGGGACAGGTCACTGGAGAAGGTTGAGGAGTGGGTCTGGTCGGGACAGGTCACTGGAGGAGGTTGGGGAGTGGGTCTGGTCGGGACAGGTCACTGGAGGAGGTTGGGGAGTGGGTCTGGTTGGGACAGGTCACTGGAGGAGGTTGGGGAGTGGGTCTGGTTGGGACAGGTCACTGGAGAAGGTTGAGGAATGGGTCTGGTCGGGACAGGTCACTGGAGGAGGTTGGGGAGTGGGTCTGGTTGGGACAGGTCACTGGAGGAGGTTGGGGAGTGGGTCTGGTCGGGACAGGTTACTGGAGGAGGTTGGGGAGTGGGTTTGGTCGGGACAGGTCACTGGAGGAGGTTGGGGAGTGGGTCTGGTTGGGACAGGTTACTGGAGGAGTTTGGGGAGTGGGTCTGGTCTGGACAGGTTACTGGAGGAGGTTGGGGAGTGGGTCTGGTTGGGACAGGTCACTGGAGGAGGTTGGGGAGTGGGTCTGCTCAGGTTGGGTCAGACCTTCGGGGAGCCTGGGAGGCAGGTCAGTCATTGAAACTTCAGCCGAGCCAGTGGGTGGAGCCAAAATGAAGCATGAACCCATCATAATTGGCACAGACTGCAGACAATCAGACGGAACCGAGGCATTTGCAGAAAATAAAGCTTGTCTCAAGGGGCAGAATTTTGACCTCGAGCCGGGAAGAGGGCAGGGGAACGATTTTCGGGTACGAAACCCGAAAAGTAAGTTGGCGGGTCATGACCTTAATGAGATCAATAAATTTTACTTCCAGGCTTTGCGCCCGGCAGCCAGCCTGATTGACAGACTGGCTGGCTATCGGGCAGGATGGCCTGTGGTAGCAGGCCACAGCAGGGGATCAGAGGGACGGATGGAGGGAGGGATCATGGGCCGGGGAGGAGATCGGATGGGCCGAGGAGGAGATCGGATGGGCCGGGGAGGAGATCGGATGGGCCGGGGAGGAGATCGGATGGGCCGGGGAGGAGATCGGATGGGCCGGGGAGGAGATCGGATGGGCCGGGGAGGAGATCGGATGGGCCGGGGATCGGAGGTTGCTGGTGGTCGGGTGAAGAGTCGGAGGTAGGTGCGGGTCCACCATCAGTGGGGGCGGTAGGCCGATCATGGGGTCACATCGCACCAGGTGAGCTTGTTGGGCCTGGATGAAGCACTCCTGCTCCTCCGGGCCCACAAGCAGGGAAATAAAGGCACTCACCTCATGCATCTGGCCCTTCCCACCTGCTTTCACTTGACGTGAATCGAATGCGATGGGAAACCCAAACAGGTAAGGTTATATTCATTTTAATTTTCCAATACACAAAATATTAAGTACCTCAACTATTTCAATGAGGTACATTGCCCCTTTAAGTATCAGCCCACCGGCTTTAAGTGGGGTGGGACTTTCGGGTGTCTGTTGTGCGCGCATCCAAACACACCTGGGTCAAACCCAGAAGTGGGCACATTGGAGCCGGGGTGCGGTCCTGTGCCAAAAAGCTGTTATTTTAACCTCCCACCCACCTCAACCCACCCGTTCTTGGGGGTTAAAATTAACCCCAAGACGTTTAATTATACAAATGTAGGACACCGAAAGGAGTTTAAAATCGATCATTGCCCTGCAGCTAATAATGAGGGCTACAGGTTAATAGAATTCAAAGGACTCTGACTGTCTGCCTGTTGATCTGAATAATGCTGGTTAACAAGTGCCAGAACATCACATGCTGCTCATTAGTCTTCATGCCACAAGGTTTACTGTTAAGTATAATGTAAGCTCAGCAATGCCATTTAATCCCATATCGCAGTGCGAGGTTCCCACGGGCAGTGTTAAAGTCGCTTTAAAATGTTGCAGCCAACTCTGAGGGCAACCTTGCAGTAGGGCCTTGTACTGTCACCATGTTCAGGCAACTCTCACCCCTGAGAGCCCAGTGACAGGTTTCATGTCCCAGACGGGGCCAGGGATCCCGAACAGGGTCCCCGCGATTGGGAGAGGTGGGGGTTTCTTTTTAATTTGCCGTTCAGAGGAATGGCCCCAAAAGGTGCTTCACTCTCTCTCCCCCCCTCTCTCGAGACCCCAGGGCTGGTAAGACCGGGGTCCTGAGGCGTGGGTCTCACGCAGCCGGCTGCCAGCTCAATTGCTGGGACTCACTGGGACCGGTCGCTGGGCAGGTCTGTTGGCCATGGGTCGCAACGACTCCCAGCTCGCAGCGCGTACCCTCCTTGAACACGGCAGAACTGGTGCAATACAAGAAGCCCCCTTTTCACCCCAATCACGAATCTTGTGCTCCCAGCACTATTACTGTGTTTACTGTGCGTGGACAGGTACAGAAAATAATCAAAAAGGCTCATGGAAAGCTGGCCTTTATTTTAAGTGAGCTGGAATACAAAAGGGAGGATGTGAAGCCTCAGTTGTACAGAGCTCTGGTCAGACCCCATCTGGAGAACTGTGTTCAGTTCTGGGCACCGCACCTCAGAAAGGATATATTGATCTTGGAGGGGATGCAGCCCAGATTCACCAGAATTATACCGGGGCTTATAGGGTTAAATTATGAGGACAGGTTGCACAGACTAGGCGTGTATTCCCTTGAGTATAAAAGATTAAGGGGCGATCTAATTGAAGTGTTTAAGGTGATTAAAGGATTTGATAGGGTAGATAGGGAGAAACTTTTTCCTCTGGTGGGAAGAGTCAAGAACAAGGCAGCATAACCTTAAAATTAGAACCAGGCCGTTCAGGGGTGATGTCAGGAAGAACTTCTTCACACACAGGGTAGTGGAAATCTGGAGCTCTCCCCACAAAAAACTGTGGATGCTGTGGGGAGTCAATTGAAAATTTCGAAGCTGAGATTGATAGATTTTTATCAGGCAAGGGTATTAATGGTTACAGAACCAAGCTGGGTAAATGGAGTTCAGGTACAGGTGAGCCATGAAGTAATAGAATGTTGGAGAAGACTCGAGGGGCTGAATGGTCTCCTCCTGTTCCTAATGTTCTAATCCTATGTAACTATGGGCCCTCGAGTGCTTTGTACCCGGTGCTAACCTTCCACTGCTTGTGCAGGCTGCGGACAGTCTCCTGGAGACCTTGCTGCTCCTGTTCAGGCAGGATGTCGGTCAGCTCGTCACAGGCCTTCAAAAAGGCGTTCAGTACTCTCTGATCCAAGTGGCCGAAGAAATCCTAGGAGGAAACAATTGGACCATGAATAAAAGTAACTGTCACCTGATCAGCCTAGGTCTCAAACTCTACATCATAAGTGTACGTATTGGCTGTACTCCACATTGTGTGTGCACACATTTCAATTCTGAACCAGTAAATACCTGCAAGGAAAGATTTATTTTAACGGGATAGAACGTAACTTGAATGTCGCTTCCCCAACAGCTCAGTGAGTTCACCCAGAGACCAGGTTCAATGCTCGGTCTGTGCTGAATTAGCTGACCCTAGCCAGGAGGGGTGAGGTGATAGGGACACTACAATTGACCTTGGCGTCCCTGGATGGGTTGGGTTGGGGTTGATTGGTTTGCTAGTCTCAGCTCGGGCACTGGTGGAAGTGCTGCGATTCACCATAGCATTCCACAGAATAGGAGGAGAGGATAAAAAACACCCAGGGGAGGCAAAGAGAAAGAGACAGAGAGACAGAGACAGATAGACAGGGGGAGTGAGAAAGAGGGAGAGAATAACAGAGACAAAGTTTGTATGTGTGTGTGCAACAGTTGAGTATGAGTGAATGAGTGTGTATGAGTGAGCATGTGTGAGAGAGTGAGTGTATGAGTGAGAGCGTGTGTGAGTGAGAGAGCGTGTGTGAGTGAGAGAGCGTGTGTGAGAGCGTGTGTGAGAGCGTGTGTGAGAGCGTGTGTGAGAGTGTGTGTGAGAGTGAGTGTGTGAGAGTGAGTGTATGAGTGAGAGTTTGTGTGTGTGAGTGAGTATGAGAGTGAGTGTATGAGTGAGAGTTTGTGTGTGTGAGAGTAAGTGTATGAGTGTGTGTGTGTATACAAGACAGCAGATAATAACAGGAGCAGGCTTGATGGGCCAAATAACCTTTCTCCATTCCATTTTTAGGATTTCCGGCAATATTACTAACAGTATCTGGTTAATGGTTTTGTGCAACAGTTTAACTAATAATTCTAGTTAACATTTGTATACTGATTACTCAACAGCAGGTCCCCCTACCAGTGTACAGCCCTGGCTGTTAATGACAGAGATGAGCATTATCACTGGTTCTGCTGCTACTCAGATGTTAAGAGTTAAAGTAGTGGACAAGGGAATGTCAATGGATGTTATTTATATGGACTTCCAGAAGGCATTTGATAAAGTCTCACATAAGAGACTGTTAGCTAAAATAGAAGCCCATGGAATCGAGGGAAAAGTACAGACTTGGTTAGGAAGTTGGTTGAGCGAAAGGCGACAGAGAGTAGGGATAATGGGTAGGTACTCACATTGGCAGGATGTGACTAGTGGAGTCCCGCAGGGATCTGTCTTGGGGCCTCAATTATTCATCATTTATTAACAACTTAGATGAAGGCATAGAAAGTCTCATATCTAAGTTTGCCAATGACACAATGATTGGTGGCATTGTAAGCAGTGTAGATGAAAACATAAAATTACAAAGGGATATTGATAGATTGGGTGAAACTGTGGCAAATGGAATTCAATGAAGCAAATGTGAGGTCATCCACTTTGGATCGAAAAAGTATAGAACAGATTACTTTTTAAATGGTAAAAAGTTAAAAACAGTAGATGTCCAAAGGGACTTGGGGGTTCAGGTACATAGATCATTGAAGTGTCATGAATAGGTGCAGAAAATAATCAATAAGGCTAATGGAATGCTGGACTTTATATCTAGAGAACTGGAGTACAAGGGGGCAGAAGTTATGCTGCAGCTATACAAAGCCCTGGTTAGACCGCACCTGGAGTACTGTGAGCAGTTCTGGGCACCGCACCTTCAGAAGGACATACTGGCCTTGGAGGGACTGCACGTAAGTTTACTAGAATGATACCCGGACTTCAAGGGTTAAGTTACGAGGAGAGATTACACAAATTGGGGTTGTATTCTCTAGAGTTTAGAAGGTTAAGGGGTGATCTGATCGAAGTTTATAAGATATTAAGGGGAACAGATAGGGTGGATAGAGAGAAACTATTTCCGCTGGTTGGGGATTCTAGGAGTAGGGGGCATAGTCTAAAAATTAGAGCCAGACCTTTCAGGAGTGAGATTAGAAAACATTTCTACTCACAAAGGGTGGTAGAAGTTTGGAACTCTCTTCTGCAAATGGTAATTAATGCTAGCTCAATTGCTAAATTTAAATGTGAGATAGATAGCTTTTTGGCAACCAAAGATATTAAGGGATATGGGCCAAAGGCAGGTGTATGGAGTTAGATCACAGATCAGCCATGATCTTATCAAATTGTGGAGCAGGCTCGAGAGGCTGAATGGCCTACTCCTGTTCCTATGTTCCTAAGAGTTAATTTAGGTCATTGATGCCACATCCTTAATAATCAATTAACTGGGCCAAATCTGCTTTACGGAGCCTGTTTAGCACCACACTGAACAGGACCAGATGGGTACGTTGGATCCGTTGGGTAAATTTTCCGGTTGGGAATCTCCTTACACAGAGTCTCACCCCCCGGGAGTGTATATGGATAAATGCGCGCAGGACCCACAGTGTTACTAAACAGAAAATCATGGACCACAAGGAAGCTCCTGATGTGGGCTCCCGATGGGCGGGGCTCTGTGTTGGGAGGTGACAGTCGGAAAGTGTACCCTTGTACTTGAAAACAAAATACTGCGGATATTGGAAATCTGAAATAAAAGCAGAAAATGCTGAAAAATATGAGCCGGTCAGGCAGCATCTGCAGAAAAAGGAAAGTAGGGTTAATGTTTCAGGTCGATGACCTTTCTTGTTAACACTCTCCCAGCTTCAAGCTGTTTACGGCCACGTGTTCAACAACACTTCCCTAACGAAACATTCCGCGAGCCAGAGCTGCGAATAGGTCAGAGGCGCCTGTCGTACGGCTCATCCTCACTGTGTTCTCCATCTCTCACCGTATGTCTTGCCAAAAGCCGCTCAGGGTTCCCCTGTTCTACCATGGCCGTCTGAGCAGACTGCAGGATCATTTCCAGGTCCTTCCTGCAGTCTTCGAATCTCTTCAGCAGACTGCTGTTTGTCTCCATGTGCTTCCTCCACTCTGCTCCCTTCCTCACCATGTCCTGTTGGAAAGTAGCATGTAAGGTGGAGGTTTATAAATAAAAGAATTGCATTTATATAGAGCCTTTCACAACCTCAGGACGTCCCAAAGTGTTTTACAGCCAATGAAGTACTTTTTGAAGTGTGGTCACTGTTGTAATGTAGGAAATGCGGCAGCCAAAAATGCACACAGCAAGGTCCCACAAACAGCAATGTGATAAATGACCAGACAATCTGTTTTATTGATGTTGATTGAGGGATTAATATTGGCCAGGACACCAGGAGAACTCACCTGCTCTTCTTTCAATAGTGCCATGGGATCTTTTACGTCCATCTGAGAGGGCAGACGGGACCTCAGTTTGTCTCATCCGAAATACGGCACCTGAGACAGTGCAGCACTCTCTCAGTACTGCACTGGGAATGTCAGCCTGGATTATACGCTCAAATCTCTGGACTAGCTCTAACCCGCTGCTGCTCTGCAGGTGTCGGAGGTATGATATTTTGCAATTGTGCCCTTCCTTGGGGGGGGTGGGGGGGGGCCTCACCCAACGGTAATGCGTATCAGGAAACCATGGGGACTCCCAGCCGGCAGCAGACATTTGTAAAACTGACCCAGAGGGATGCAGCTATTCCAACACTATCCTGGTTGGCCTCCCACCTGTTACCCTCTGTAAACTTGAGCTCATCCAAAGCTCTATTGCCCATATCCTAACTCAGACCAAGCCCTGTTCACCCATCACCCCTGTGCTCGCTGACCTACATTGGTTCCAGGTCTGGCAACGCCTCGATTTTAAAATTCTCATCCTTATTTTCAAATCCCGCCTTGGCCTCACCCCTCCCTATCTCTGTTACCTACAATCTTCCAAGATCTCTGCGCTCCCCCAATTCTGGCCTCTTGTGCACCCCCGATTTTCATCGCTCCACCATTGGCAGCCATGCCTTCAGCTGCCTAGGCCCTAAGCTCTGGAATTGCCTCCCTAAACCCCTCCGCCTCTCTACCTCTCTCTCCTCCTTTAAGACGCTCATTAAAAGCTACCTCTTTGACCAAACTTTTGATCACCTATCCTAATATCTCCTTACATGCTGCATGTTTCTAGCATGTCCGATTACGCTCACGTGACGTGCCTCGGGACATTTTACTACCTTAAGGGTGCTATATCAAAACAGGTTGTTGTTGTTATTGTTGTTGTAAGTGTTGCTGTCGTAAACCTTGCCTTTCTGTGTGTCCATTTTGTCTCTGTCCTAGTCTATTCTCTCTCACACTTGGAGTGTATTTCCGTGGGGGGGTTCTCCCACTCACCCGCCTCACCATCAGCCAAAGAACCAAGGAAACACCAGGAAAAATGGCATGAATGGTGCTTAATGTTTCTCTGGGGTTTCAGCAGCTGTTCTGCAAATTCACCCCCTCAGAGTTTTGGGGCTATTTTTACACAAAGTGTGACGCTGTGAAATGCACTATTGGAGTTAGTGAGTGAAGGAGAGACCATGTCAACATTTAAGAATAGGTTAGCTAGGTGATTGAAGGAAAAAGGGAATAAAGGGATATGGGAACAGGCCAGGTCCATGGGACTAGTATACTGCTCACGGGGAGGATAAACAGTAACACGGACTGGTTAGGCTGAAGGACTGGTTTCCGTGTTGTAATTTCTATGTAATTCAGCCACTGAACCATACAATACACATCCAGGCTCCACAGCTATTGTACAATGCCAACTGGATTCACCTCCGCTACAGGTTTTACTAAATCAGTAAGAACCTCTACTTTCTTTGTACAATATACGGGGAAACACTTAACAAATTAGCACCTCCCACATAGAGCTACTTGCCCTGGGAGCACTAATCTAAATAGGGGATGCGCCCACTCTGTGGCCTGACAGATTCCTGTGCTCAATATTCCGATTAGCGCTCCCAGTGGATGAAGTTCCAAGCCAGGGGGAAGTGCTAATTCATAAAAATCTGACCCATATTGGATAGGTTACACGGGTAGGAGTGCATTTTATCAATGGTAATATATAGGCTGGAGGACGGTATCAGGTACAAAGCATCAAATCATCAACAGACATGGTAACGTAATAAGCCACCATGTCTCATCTCGAACCTGGGATGTATTGTGTCCTTGAAACGAGGTCCAGCCTATGTGCAACACTATATTATAAGGATGCAGCTCATTTATTCTATCTGTTCATTTTAATTCTCTTGCCAGCAAGTGTCATGATTATTTCCTCTGGTTGGGGTATCAATGATGAGGGGTCATCAATTTAAAACTGTCCGTGAGAGTGAAGAGAGAGGTTGGGAGAAATTTCTTTACGCAGAGGTTTTGATGATGTACGGAATGCTTTGCCACAGGGAGTGGTAGAAGCAGATACCATTGCATTTTTTAAGGCAACATTGAAGAAATATTTGAAGCAGAGGAAGATACAGGGCTAAAGGGAGAGAGCAGAGGAGTGGGATTAGTTTTGGGATTGATGCAGGACTATGGAGAGAGCACAGGGCAGTGGGATTAGTTTTGAGATTGATACAGGACTATGGGAAGATAGCAGAACAGTGGGATTAATTTTGCGATTGATAGAGGGCTACGGGGAGAGAGCAGAGCAGTGGGATTAGTTTTCGAATTGATTAAGGACTATGGGGAGAGATCGAGGCAGTGGGATTAGTTTGGGATTGATACAGGGCTGTAGGGAGAGAGTGGGGCTTTGGGATTAATACAGGGCTGTGGAGAGAGCACGGGGCAGTGGGATTAGTTTGGGATTGATACATGACTATGGGGAGAGAGCAGAGCAATGGGATTAGTTTTGGATTGATACAGGGCTATAGGAGGAGAGTGGGGCAGTGGGATTAATACAGGGCTATGGGGAGAGAACAGGGCAGTGGGATTAGTTATGGGATTGATACAGGGCTATGGGGAGAGAGCGGGGCAGTGGGATTGATACAGGACTATGGGGAGAGAATGAGACAGTGGGACTAATTGGATAGCTCTCGCAAAGGGCTGGCACAGACACGATGGACTGAATGACCTCCTTCTTTGCTGTAAACCTGCATGGTTCTGTAATTCTAATATTGCAGGAATCCAGTTTCCCATTCACAGTGAGTAACGTTGTCTGAACACTTGCTCCTGTCTGTGTCACCCCATACAGAGTAAATGAAGATTTGCACATGCAGTAATGGAGATCCACCTGGGATGTTGCTTGAATTTGAAGGAGTTTCTTCTGAAGTACAGAGGAATCCAGGTGCTTCATCACTTTGCTGCAGCTTAGCAGTTTCTGAACAGTCTGCATATTCCACTCTGCTGCAGCCACAGCTTTTTTGCATTTTTCTTGGCATGATGTCAGTTCCTACAGGGGAAACAAAGGACAGAATTTTTAGTTCCAGGAGCCTGTCGTCAAACTCTGCAGAACAGAGACAGAATCTCTACCCACCTGGTGTCTAATCTTGAAACTGTCCACGGAGTGACCCTCAGCTTCTCCGACCGAGGTGATCTGATTGGTTCTATTCAGCAACTCGTAGAAAGCCGTAATTTGCTTCTCCAGCTCGTCCAGTGGAGCCAGCAACTGCTGAGCTTCGAGGAGCAGGCATTGACAGCGCTCTCGAACCTGTACAACACAGCAGAGCAGGCAAGAATCGAGTACAGATGTCAGCCAGGCAACAAACATACAACGTGGCACTTATTCAAAGTCAAGTAGCTTACTGAAAATTTATATTGGTACTCTCTCTTCTGACTGTATGTATCCCATAATTATTAGTTTGGTTCAGTAATAGCGTTGCCATTTATGATTCTAAAGGGTGTGAGTTTGAACCCCACTCCAGGGACTTGAACACATAATCTAGGCTGACACTCAAGTACAGTACTGAGGGAGTGCTGCACTGTCTGAGGGTCAGTACTGAGGCAGTGCTGCACTGTCAGAGGATCAGTACTGAGGGAGTGCTGCACTGTCAGAGGATCAGTACTGAGGGAGTGCTGCACTGTCGGAGGTGTCATCGCTCAGATGAGATGCTAAAAGGGGGTTCCATCTGCCAGTTCAGGTGGATGTTAAAGATCCCACGGCACTATTCGAAGAAGAGCAGGGGAGTTCTCCCCAGTGTCCTACATGGATTTTAGCAAGGCTTTTGACAAGGTCCCACATGGCAGATTGGTCAAAAAAGTAAAGGCTCATGAGATCCAAGGGATTTTTTTTTTTTATTCGTTCATGGGACATGGGCGTTATTGGCATGGCCAGCATTTATTGCCCATCCCTAATTGCCCTTGAGAAAGTGGTGGTGAGCCGCCTTCTTGAACCGCTGCAGTCCATGTGGTGAAGGTTCTCTCACTGTTGGGTAGGGAGTTCCAGGATTTTGACCCAGCGACGATGAAGGAACGGCGATATATTTCCAAGTCGGGATGGTGTGTGACTTGGAGGGGAACGTGCAGGTGGTGTTGTTCCCATGTGCCTGCTGCCCTTGTCCTTCTAGATGGTAGAGGTCGCGGGTTTGGGAGGTGCTGTCGAAGAAGCCTGGGCGAGTTGCTGCAGTGCACCCTGTGGATGGTACATACTGCATCCACAGTGCGCCGGTGGTGAAGGGAGTGAATGTTTAGGGTGGTGGATGGAGTGCCAATCAAGTGGGCTGCTTTGTCCTGGATGGTGTCGAGCTTCTTGAATGTTGTTGGAGCTGCACTCATCCAGGCAAGTGGAGAGTATTCCATCACACTCCTGACTTATGCCTTGTAGATGGTGGAAAGGCTTTGGGGAGTCAAGAGGTGAGTCACTCGCCGCAGAATACCCAGCCTCTGACCTGCTCTTGTAGCCACAATATTTATGTGGCTGGTCCAGTTAAGTTTCTGGTCAATGGTGACCCCCAGGATGTTGATGGTGGGGGATTCAGCAATGGTAATGCCGTTGAATGTCAAGGGGAGGTGGTTAGAATCTCTCTTGTTGGAGATGGTCATTGCCTGGCACTTGTCTGGCGTGAATATTTCTTGCCACTTATCAGCCCAAGCCTGGTTGTTGTCCAGGTCTTGCTGCACGTGGGCACGGACTGCTTCATTATCTGAGGGGTTGCAAACGGAACTGAACACTGTGCAATCATCAGCGAACATCCCCATTCCCCCAATGTTGCAAATTGGATCCAAAATTGGCTCAGTGGCAGGAAGCAAAGGGTAATGGCCGATGGGTGCTTTTGCGACTGGAAGGCTGTTTCCAGTGGGGTGCCGCAGGACTCGGTACTAGGTCCTTTGCTTTTTGTGGTATACATTAACGATTTGGACTTAAACGTAGGGGGCACATTTAAGAAATTTGCGGATGACACAAAGATAGGCCGTGTGATTGATAGTGAGGAGGAAAGCTGTAGTCTGCAGGAAGGTATCAATGGACTGGTCGGATGGGCAGAAAAGTGGCAAATGGAGTTCAATCCAGAGAAGTGTGAGGTAATGCATTTGGGGAGAGCAAACAAGGCAAGGGAATACACAATAAATGGGAGGATACTGAGTGGTGTAGAGGAAGTGAGGGACCCTTGGAGTACATGTCCGCAGATCCCTAAAGGTAGCAGGACAGGTAAGATAAGGTGGTTAAGAAGGCATTCCTTTATTAGCCGAGGCATAGAATATAAAAGCAGGGATGTTATGCTGGAATGGTATAAAACACTAGTTAGGCCACAGCTTGAGTACTGCACACAGTTCTGGTCACCACATTATAGGAAGGATGTGATTGCACTAGAGAGGGTGCAGAGGAGATTTACGAGGATGTTGCCAGGACTGGAGAATTTTAGCTATGACGACAGATTGGATAGGCTGGGGTTGCTTTCCTTGGAACAGAGGAGGTTATAGGGTGATTTGACTGAGGTGTACAAAATTATGAGGGGCCTAGATAGAGAGGACCTATTTCCCTTAGCGAGGGGTCAATAACCGGGGGGCATAGATTTAAAGTGATTGGTAGAAGGATTAGAGTGGAAATGAGGAAAAATGTTTTCACCCAGAGGGTGGTGGGGGTCTGGAACTCATTGCCTGAAAGGGCAGTAGAGGCAGAAGCCCTCAACCCATTTAAAAAAATACCTGGATGTGCATCTGAAGAGCCGTGACCTGCAGGGCTACAGACCAAATGCGGGAAAGTGGGATTAGGCTGGGTGGCTCGTTTCTCAGCCGGCGCGGACACGATGGGCCGAATGGCCTCCTTCTGTGTCGTAAGTTTTCTATGATTCTATGATTCAAACACAGAGTAACAGCTCATTCATCTCATTTGCTGTTTGTGGGAATTGACTGGCTCGTTTCCCTACAAAACAACAGTGACTACACTTCAAAAGTAACTCGTTGGCTATGAAGCACTTTGGGATGGAGGATGTGAAAGGCACTTTATAAAGGCAGGATTCTGACTCACTCCCAGGGCTTTGCACTGATTTGCCCCATTTTGATGAGCACAAAATAAAAACTCACAGAAAGTATTTTAAATCATGGAGATCAAAACTTGAAAATAAGTTAGGGAAAAAAATATCTGCAGCTTGAAAATAAAAGTGGTCAAACGGCAAAAAGTTTTTACAACATAAAATATCGCTAAACACGAGGATAAATTCATTGACTCTGTGCGTGGGTTGGGGTTTGAGATGAGGGTATAGCATTGTTGGGCTGGGTTACAGACCCAGGCTCACTCTGAGTGCGACTCCCCACTGGGAGTGCGGGATCGGTGAATTTACCCACTAGCCCCTTATTGAACTATAGTGTTCTGAAGAATTAATGTTAAATCACTGACATTAAATTTTAGTTGCTATTCGTTCTATATTAGTCTCACACCCCTTTCTGTAGGGGGCTTGGAGTGAATACCAGGAAGGTTTGGGAGTAGGACAGCTGCCTGCTGCCTTAGGCAGAGAATCGTGCATGGGCCACACTGGTCAGATGGGCCACACTGGTCAGATGGACACAAGGGTCAGACTGGCCCACATGGGTCAGGTGGGCCACAGTCAGATGGACACACAGGCCTTTTCCAGTCTGGTACAGTCCTAAGTCCATTAGGAAGGCAAATGGAATGTTTTCATTTATTGCAAGGGTAATGGAATATAAAAGTAGAGATGTTTTGCTACAGTTGTACAGGGCATTGGTAAGACTACATCTAGAATACTGTGTGCTGTTTTGTACTTCTTATTTAAGAAAGGACATTATTGCTTTAGAGGCGGTTCAGAGAAGGTTCACTCGACTGATTCCTGGGATGAGGGGGTTATCTTATGAGGAAAGGTTGGACAAATTGGGCCTGTATACATTGGAGTTTAGAAGAATGAGAGGTGATCTTAGGAACATAGGAACAGGAGTAGGCCATTCAGCCCCTCATGCCTGCTCCGCCATTTGATAAGATCACGGCTGATCTGTGATCTAGCTCCATATACCTGCCTTTGGCCCATATCCCTTAATACCTTTGGTTGCCAAAAAGCTATCTATCTCAGATTTAAATTTGGCAATTGAGCTAGTATCATATAAGAAATATATAAGATCCTGAGGGGACTTGAAGGGGTAGATGCTGAGAGATTGTTTCCCCTTGTGGGAGAGACTAGAACTAGGGGACAGAGTTTGAAAATAAGGAGTCTTCCATTTAAGACAGAGATGAGGAAAAAATTTTTCTCTCAGAGAGTCATGAGTCTGTGGAACTCCTTTCCCCAGAGAGCGGTGGAGGCGGGGTCATTGAATATTTTTAAGGCTGAGTTAGATAGATTCCTGATTAATAAGGGAGTCAAAGGTTATAGTAGGTAGACAGGAAAGTAGGGGTGAGGTCACAAACAGATCAGCCATGATCTTATCAAACGGCAGAGCAGGCTCGATAGGCCGAATGGCTTACTCCTGCTCTTAATTCGTATGTTTGCATGTACATACATATGTTCCTAAGTCCTACACTGAAGGACATGCTGATTGCCAAGTTCTGATCGCACCAACTAAAACTCTACCTTTAACTCACAGTACTGACCCCTAGTTCAGAGGCTCATTCTTACTTTTATCAGCTGATCCTTAACGGTTGACATCGTGGCCAGCATCTGCGTCACTTCATCCTGGGGCGTGTCCTTTGTTAACTGTTGCGCAGTCTTGGAAACCAGTTTGTACTGAGCTTCCATTATTGGCACCTTTTGCTTTATTACCTGCACAGCACACCAGAAATACAAATAACATCTCGTGATAATCCAACAGGTCATCCAGCAAACAGCTCTTTGAAACCAAAGTCAATGAAGTGAGGCATTGACATTGGGCCAGAAGCTCCTTGTGCTTCAGTGAATCGGTGTTGTTCGGTTTATTGTACACTTAAGACAAACAACTACGTCAACATTATTACCAGTTGTATAAGGTCTTCAGATCCATGCATCACTGATAGAAACCCAAACTATCACTGAGGACCTACACTGAACAGATATCCAATCTGTCAGCATTGGGATTTTCTGTATCTCTTCAGAAAGTCTCCTCTCTGTGTAATAATATCATGGAGGTAATTTTATGAGCACACACACACACACACACACACACAAAGGTACCTGTGCGTGTACACACACATGTATGCACAGACACACACATGCACGTAAACATTCTCTGCAAATGTGCCAATCACAGTGTGGTGTTTTACGTGCAGCCCTTTTGTTATTTTGCTTTTAAGGAATATTCTTCCTCAATTTCTCCTTATCTGCTGCTTGTTTGAAATTATTACCTCAATATTTTAGATACATTTTTTTCTCCCCCAAACTTTATATGCAAAATAAAATTACATCCAACAATGACCTCAATATGAAGTTGTTTCTCTCTCTCTCTAGTTCTCACTACATTCTGTCCTGACACACAGCCTATAACTAATCCTCTACTCACCATATGAAAACACCCCGGGTTAGATTTTCAACTCGCTGCCCAGGTGTAAACCTGACCATGTTAGGTTATGGCCACCCATTATAGAAACTGCCCGATTTTCATTTCTTTTGAAATCCTGTTTTACACCCAGGTGACAAGTTGGAAATCTGCCCCACTCTCTCAACATACAGAGTCCTGTACCTCCATATCTTGAACGTAAGTCTTGACATTCAGGAAAGACACATCCACAGGGGAGATTTGTTTTTCGTTCGCTGTCTCTACGAAGCTCTTCAGAGCAGACACTCCATCCAGATACTCCTTCTTTAGTTTGTCGACTTCATCTGCCCGTGCGTACTGCAAGCAGGAACACATTATCATATAGCTAGAATAATTGAAAGCAATCAGATCCTGCAGTAACAGAGCGCAGTAGTGTCGCATTCTGGCCGGTTAGACTAAAGGCTTCAAGGATGTTTTATAACATATCCCATTGATGTACAAATACTCAGCAATAATTTCTCTACAGGGTAACTGAGGGAGCAGACATAAGCTCCTAATTCTATGGATTGTCAATAAGATTGTGCAGCAATGGTTAAAGAACAGGAGAATGGGCAGTGATGTTCATAGAAAAGGAGAATGGGCAGTGATGTTTATGGAGTAGGAGAATGGGCAGTGATGGTTATAGAATAGGAGAATGGGCAGTGATATTTATAGAACAGGAGAATGGGCAGTGATATTTATGGAGTAGGAGAATGGGCAATGGTGTCTATAGAATAGGAGAATGGGCAGTGATATTTATAGAACAGGAGAATGGGCAGTGATGTTTATGGAGTAGGAGAATGGGCAGTGATGGTTATAGAATAGGAGAATGGGCAGTGATATTTATAGAACAGGAGAATGGGCAGTGATATTTATGGAGTAGGAGAATGGGCAATGGTGTCTATAGAATAGGAGAATGGGCAGTGATATTTATAGAACAGGAGAATGGGCAGTGATGTTTATGGAGTAGGAGAATGGGCAGTGATGTTTATAGAACAGGAGAATGGGCAGTGATGTTTACAGAACAGGAGAATGGGCAGTGATGTTTATAGAACAGGAGAATGGGCAGTGATGTTTATAGAACAGGAGAATGGGCAGTGATGTTTATAGAACAGGAGAATGGGCAGTGATGTTTATAGAACAGGAGAATGGGCAGTAATGGTTATAGAACAGGAGAATGGGCAGTGATGTTTATAGAACAGGAGAATGGGCAGTGATGTTTATAGAATAGGAGAATGGGCAGTGATGGTTATGGAGTAGGAGAATGGGCAGTGATGGTTATAGAATAGGAGAATGGGCAGTGATGTTTATAGAACAGGAGAATGGGCAGTGATGGTTATAGAACAGGAGAATGGGCAGTGATGTTTATGGAGTAGGAGAATGGGCAGTGATATTTATAAAACAGCATTGCTTCATGTCAGATTTTATATTGCAGTGAAACAGTTTCCCTCCCCCTCCACAATCATGGACACATCCTGCACCTTCCAATGCAACAGCTTCAGTCACTAATTTCATTGGATGTAGAAACAGATTTTTTAAATCTTTGTTTATTCTTGGAATGTAGATATCTGTACCTAGTTGCCCTTAGAGCATTAAGCGTGAACTGTGTAGTGTGGGACTGGAGTCAAATGTAGGCTCAGACCAGGTAGGGCAGCAGGTTTCCTTCTGTGAAGGGCATTCATGGACCAGTGGGTTTTTATGACAATCTGACAGATTTGTGGCCATTTGTCTGGTGCTAGACCACAAATTATTGATTTTTTAAGTTCAGTTTCACAACTTGCCCCAATGAGATATGAACTCGTGACCTCTGGGTTCTAGTCTAGTGCCAGAACCATGAGCCTACCGTACACATAGTGGGGAGGGTGAAGCCATGGATCACATTTTATCCTGGAACCTTTTCAGTTTGCCGGTCGTTCCTGAGGCACCAATAACAGCAATTGGGGAACACCCTTGAGATACACTCGATGGCTAAAGCATGTGAAATCACACCCAATAGCTCATGTGTTACTGTCATAGGAACAGGAATAGGCCATTCAGCCCCTCAAACCTCCTCCGCCATTCAATTTAGATTATGGCTGATCTGTATCTCATCTCTATTTTCCCGCCTTTGATCCATATCCATTGATACCCTTACCTAATAAAAATCTATCGATCTCAGTCTCGGAAGCTCCAATTGATCCCCAGCATTCACAGCCTTTTTTTGAGGAGAAAATTCCAGATTTCCACTACTCTTTGTGTGAAAAAGTGCTTCCTGATTTCACCCCGGAACTGGCCTAGCTCTAATTTTAAGATTATGTTCCCTTGTTCTGGATTCCCCCACCAGAGGAAACTGACTGTTGATATGCTGATAGGGTTAGATGAAGTTGGGAGGGAGGAGGCTCGTGTGGACCATAAATGCCGACATAGACCAGTTGGGCCGAATGGCCTGTTTCTGTGCTGTAGTTTCTATGTAACTCAATATAAGTAAATCATACACTATTTCCTCTCTTGAAAGCTGCCAGCTTGTTGTATAAACCCAACCAACTTGTTTCAGTGAAGGGAACCAGCCGACCCTACCCGGGTCTGGGCCGACATGTGACCCCAGTCCCACACAACGTGCTTAGCTTTTAATGTCATCTGAAGTGATCCAGCAAGCCACTCAATTGTGAAAAGAAACACAATTGCAAGAAGCAGGTCCACCATCACCTTCTCAGGGCAACTACGGATGGGCAATAATTGTCGGCCTTGCCAGCGATGCCTACATCCTGAGAACAAGTAATAAAAAAACCTGATGGCCTCTCTATTCTTTGTATAGCTATTGAACACAAACCCTAGGAACCTGCAGGTTGCTCCGGTCACCAGTGTAGCCCATTTCTCGGTACTGAACAGAGGTACTTAACCAGGCCATTGTGCACTGCTGGTCTCCAAAAGTCTCTGTGATATTCGATTCCAACAGGAGGAAAAAATGGACCCAGAGCAACCTACGTGTTTAACTTTGACAAAGAGCTCCCTCCAACGTCCATTCAGTAAGAGCAGCTGCTGTTTGAGATCTCGAGAGACCAATTCATCGCACGTCTCGATGAGGAAATTCCCTGCGTCATTCATAACGGAGTGCTGTTGGATCCAGTGAGGGAGGTGTCGGAAGAAGTCCTTCAAATGCAAACACAAAAGAAATGTAAGAATGGAGCGTTAAATATTAACTGCTGTACATTCTGTCACGATTGGTTTTGGTGATGCAATTGTCCAGTGATATGACTTCACAGTTTATGTAAAATACAGGAAACACATCAATGGTTGACCCAGCGTAATAACCTTCTTATAGTGACAGCTCGGCTCAAGATGCTGGCACTCTGAGTCAGAACGACCGCTCCAGTGCTTGAGCCAATAACTCTAGTTTTATGCTGCAGCACAGTACCGAAGGAGTGCTGTAGAGTCGGAGGTTCCATCCTTCAGATGAAACACACTGAGGTCCTGACTGTGTGGTACAGGTGGATGTTAAAGAGCCCACAGCACTACTTTGAAGAAAAGCAAAGAGTTCTCCCCAGTGTCCTGAGCCAACATTCTTCTCTCAACCACCACCGAAAACAAATTAACTGATCATTCATTAAACTGCTATTTGTGGGATCTTGCTGTTTTGTGGGATAATGGCTGTTGTATCTGCCTACACAACAGTGATTGCATTTCAAAGTCATTCCTTGCATAAAGAGCATTGAAATGGTTGAGAGAGATCTGAATGTATATACTTTCCTTTAATCTTTCAAACTAAAGTATACTGTTCACTCAAAGTCCTTAATTTAGATGCACAGGTATTAGAATATAAATACAAAGTAAACTATGAGTTGACTTACCCCAGCGTGATCTACTGATCCTGAATCTCTCCAACTGCCAAACTCATCTCAAGTCTTCACTCCTGGCATCCTCAGGTACCATGGCGATATAGATACGTGTCACATGTAGCACATACATCGGGCAACATGCACGATGATGTCACTAATGTGATACACACACATCTCAGGACCCACAAAGACCAGGGGGATTTCAGAGATTTACGGCCAGACTCGGGAGGGAGTTGCTATTTACTGATCTATCAACCCGGAAAAAGTTTACCCCATACCAGCTCACTATTGCCCCTGTGCAACTTCAGTGTTACCCCATACCAGCTCACTGTTACCCCTATACAACTTCAGTGTTACCCCTATACCAGCTCACTGTTACCCCTATACCAGTCCACTATTGCCCCATACCAGTTCACTATTGCCCCTATACCAGCTCACTATTACCCTATACCAGTTCACTATTACCCTATACCAGCTCACTTCGTCATGACACTGATGCTTAGGTTGTTTAAAAAATGATTTATAAAACTGGATGTTTCCGCATTCTACAGTGGCAGAGTATATATAAGAGCTCTGCAGATTTTACTAATGCCATATAGTTACGCTTTACCCTCTTGGCAAGTTCCGGTTGGTTCAGCATCTTCTCTGCATCTTCCAGCCAGGCCTGCAGGCCTGCCACTGTACTGCTGTACTTGTCCCAGTTGGTAACCACCTCTTCCAGCATGCTCCTGACACTGCGCACCTCCACAGACAGATTCCGCCACTGTACCATCGAATCGCTCAAGAACTTGTTGACGTTCTCTCTCTCTTCAGCTGCAGGCAACAGAAATAACAGGATGAGATCCCAAGCAGCAAGCAGAGGAAGTAGGTAAGGATGTCAATCGTCAGAGCATTCAACCAGCACGGGGATAAAATCGGCTTCAACAACCGTCTGATTACCTGAATCCTCGGCTTTCAAGTACGTGTCGGCTGCCTGCTTCAGAGACTGGAAGGTGACCTCATAGTGTCCAAAAAACTTGTTTCCCTCGACAAATGACTGCAGAGAAAGATTGAAGGTGTCAAAGAGATTTGGGTGTCCAAATACTCAAATCACTAAAAGCCAGTGGAAAGGTACAAAACGTAATAAAAAAGGCTAAAGGAATGTTAGTCTTTATCTCAAGAGGGCTGGAATACAAAGGGGAGGAAGTGATGCTTCAGTTGTACAGAGTCTCAACAGCTTTTTGGGGGAAGAGAGTTCCAGGTTTCCACGACCCTTTGCATGAAGATGTGCCTCCTGGTATCACACCTGAACAGCTGAGCCCTAATTTTAAGATTATTCCCCCTTGTTCTGGACCCCCACCAGAGGAAATAGTTTCTCTCTTATTCACCCTATCAAATCATTTAATCATCTTAAACACCTCTATTAGATCACCCCGTAAGCTTCTATACTCAAGGGAATACAAACCAAGTTTGAGGAACCTGGCCTTACAGCCCCGGTATCATTCAGGTGAATCTGCACTAGAATCATAGAATCATAGAAGTTTACAACATGGAAACAGGCCCTTCGGCCCAACATGTCCATGTCACCCAGTTTATACCACTAAGCTAGTCCCAGTTCCCTGCACTTGGCCCATATCACTCTATACCCATCTTACCCATGTAACTGTCCAAATGCTTTTTAAAAGACAAAATTGTACCCGCCTCTACTACTGCCTCTGGCAGCTCGTTCCAGACACTCACCACCCTTTGAGTGAAAAAATTGCCCCTCTGGACCCTTTTGTATCTCTCCCCTCTCACCTTAAATCTATGCTCCCTCGTTATAGACTCCCCTACCTTTGGGAAAAGATTTTGACTATCGACCTTATCTATGCCCCTCATTATTTTATAGACTTCTATAAGATCACCCCTAAACCTCCTACTCTCCAGGGAAAAAAGTCTCAGTCTATCAAACCTCTCCCTATAAGTCAAACCATCAAGTCCCGGTAGCATCCTAGTAAATCTTTTCAGCACTTTTTCTAGTTTAATAATATCCTTTCTATAATAGGGTGACCAGAACTGTACACAGTATTCCAAGTGTGGCCTAACTAATGTCTTGTACAACTTCAACAAGACATCCCAACTCCTGTATTCAATGTTCTGACCAATGAAACCAAGCATGCTGAATGCCTTCTTCACCACCCTATCCACCTGTGACTCCACTTTCAAGGAGCTATGAACCTGAACTCCTAGATCTCTTTGTTCTATAACTCTCCCCAACGCCCTACCATTAACGGAGTAGGTCCTGGCCCGATTTGATCTACCAAAATGCATCACCTCAGATTTATCTAAATTAAACTCCATCTGCCATTCATCGGCCCACTGGCCCAATTTATCAAGATCCCGTTGCAATCCTAGATAACCTTCTTCACTGTCCACAATGCCACCAATCTTGGTGTCATCTGCAAACTTACTAACCATGCCTCCTAAATTCTCATCCAAATCATTAATATAAATAACAAATAACAGCGGACCCAGCACCGATCCCTGAGGCACACCGCTGGTCACAGGCCTCCAGTTTGAAAAACAACCCTCTACAACCACCCTCTGTCTTCTGCCGTCAATCCAATTTTGTGTCCAATTGGCTACCTCACCTTGGATCCCATGAGATCTAACCTTATGTAACAACCTACCATGCGGTACCTTGTCAAAGGCTTTGCTAAAGTCCATGTAGACCACGTCTACTGCACAGCCCTCATCTATCTTCTTGGTTACCCCTTCAAAAAACTCAATCAAATTTGTGAGACATGATTTTCCACTCACAAAACCATGCTGACTGTTCCTAATCAGTCCCTGCCTCTCCAAATGCCCGTAGATCCTGTCTCTCAGAATACCCTCTAACAACTTACCCACTACAGATGTCAGGCTCACCGGTCTGTAGTTCCCAGGCTTTTCCCTGCCGCCCTTCTTAAACAAAGGCACAACATTTGCTACCCTCCAATCTTCAGGCACCTCACCTGTAGCTGTCGATGATTCAAATATCTCTGCTAGGGGACCCGCTATTTCCTCCCTAACCTCCCATAACGTCCTGGGATACATTTCATCAGGTCCCGGAGATTTATCTACCTTGATGCGCGTTAAGACTTCCAGCACCTCCCTCTCTGTAATATGTACACTCCTCAAGACATCACTATTTATTTCCCCAAGTTCCCTAACATCCATGCCTTTCTCAACCGTAAATACCGATGCAAAATATTCATTTAGGATCTCACCCATCTCTTGTGGTTCTGCACATAGATGACCTTGTTGATCCTTAAGAGGCCCTACTCTCTCCCTAGTTACTCTTTTGCCCTTCATGTATTTGTAGAAGCTCTTTGGATTCACCTTTGCCTTATCTGCCAAAGCAATCTCATGTCCCCTTTTTGCCCTCCTGATTTCTCTCTTAACTCTACTCCGGCAATCCACTTGATCCCAGCTGCCTATGCATGTCATATGCCTCCTTCTTCTTTCTGACTAGGGCCTCAATCTCCCGAGTCATCCAAGGTTCCCTACTTCTACCAGCCTTGCCCTTCACTTTATAAGGAATGTGCTTACTGTGAACCCTGGTTAACACACTTTTGAAAGCCTCCCACTTACCAGACGTCCCTTTGCCTGCCAACAGACTCTCCCAATCAACTTCTGAAAGTTCCTGTCTAATACCATCAAAATTGGCCTTTCCCCAATTTAGAATTTTAACTTTTGGGCCAGACCTATCATTCTCCATAGCTAGCTTAAAACTAATGGAATTATGATCACTGGTCCCAAAGTGATCCCTCACTAACACTTCTGTCACCTGCCCTTCCTTATTTCCCAAGAGGAGGTCAAGTTTTGCCCCCTCTCTAGTCGGGCCATCCACATACTGAATGAGAAATTCCTCCTGAATACACTCAACAAATTTCTCTCCATCCAAGCCCCTAATGCTATGGCTGTCCCAGTCAATGTTGGGAAAGTTAAAGTCCCCTACTATTACCACCCTATTTTTCTTGCAGCTGTCTGTAATCTCCTTACATATTTGCTCCTCAATTTCCCGTTGACTATTTGGGGGTCTGTAATACAATCCTATCAAGGTGATCTCTCCCTTCTTATTTTTCAGTTCTACCCATATAGACTCAGTGGGCGAACCCTCGGATATATCCTCTCTCACTACTGCCGTGATGTTCTCCCTAATCAAGAACGCAACTCCCCCTCCTCTCTTACCTCCTGCTCTATCTTTTCTATAGTATCGACACCCTCTCCAAGGCCAATACATCCTTCCTGAGGTGCGGTGCCCAGAACTGAACAAAGTACTCCAGATGGGGTCTAACCAGAGCTTTATATAACTGGAGCTAAGGCAGGTAAATGGAGTTGAGGTACAGGTCAGCCATGATCTAATTGAATGGTGGAGCAGGCCTAAAGGGCTGAATGGTCTATTCCTGATCCTAGTGTTCCTATGTCAGGTGGTAAGAGAAACAGCCATCTTGTCTAAACTTTACATGCAACTGGTCACAATTACAATATCATTTTACTTTTTATTCTCAGGATGTGGGTGACACTGGCAAAGGCGCATTCATTACCCAACACTCGCTACCCTGAGGAGCTGATGGTGGGCCTACTGCTTGGCCACAGCAGAGGGCATTAACAGTCAACCACACAGTGTAGGACTGGAGTCACATATATTCAATTCACTCCACGTGATATCAAGAAACGGCTGAGTGCACTGAATACAGCAAAGGCTATAGGCCCCAACAACACCCCGGCTGTAGTGCTGAAGACTTGTGCTCCAGAACTAACCGCGCCTCTAGCCAAGCTGTTCCAGTACAGCTACAACACTGGCATCTACCCGACAGTATGGAAAATTGCCCAGGTATGTCATGTCCACAAAAAGCAGGACAAATCCAATCCGGCCAATTACTGCCCCATCAGTCTACTCTCAATCATCAGCAAAGTGATGGAAGGTGTCGTCGACAGTGCTATCAAGCGGCACTTACTCACCAATAACCTGCTCACCGATGCTCAGTTTGGGTTCCGCCAGGACCACTCGGCTCCAGACCTCATTATAGCCTTGGTCCAAACATGGACAAAAGAGCTGAATTCCAGAGGTGAGGTGAGAGTGACTGCCCTTGACATCAAGACAGCATTTGACTGAGTGAGGCACCAAGGAGCCCTAGTAAAATTGAAGTCAATGGGAATCAGGGGGAAAACTCTCCAGTGGCTGGAGTCATACCTAGCACAAAGAAAGATGGTAGTGGTTGTTGGAGGCCAATCATCTCAGCCCCAGGACATTGCTGCAGGAGTTCCTCAGGGCAGTGTCCTAGGCCCAACCATCTTCAGCTGCTTCATCAATGACCTTCCATCCATCATAAGGTCAGAAATGGGAATGTTCGCTGATGCTTGCAGAGTGTTCAGTTCCATTCGCAACCCCTCAGATAATGAAGCAGTCCGTGCCCGCGTGCAGCAAGACCTGGACAACATCCAGGCTTGGGCTCATAAGTGGCAAGTAGCGTTCACGCCAGACAAGTGCCAGGCAATGACCATCTCCAACAAGAGAGAGTCTAACCACTTCCCCTTGACATTCAATGGCATTACCATCGCCGAGTCCCCCACCATCATCTTCCTGGAGGTCACCATTGACCAGAAACTTAACTGGACCAGCCACATAAATACTGTGGCTACAAGAGCAGGTCAGAGGCTGGGTATTCTGCAGCTCCAACAACATCAAGAAGCTCAACACCATCCAGGACAAAGCAGCCCGCTTGATTGGTACCCCATCCACTACCCTAAACATTCACTCCCTTCACCACCGGCGCACCGTGCCTGCGGTGTGTACCATCTACAAGATGCATTGCAGCAACTCGCCAAGGCTTCTTCGACAGCACCTCCCAAACCCGCGACCACATAGAAGGACAAGGACAGTGGGCACACGGGAACAACACCACCTGCACATTCCCCTCCAAGTCACACACCATCTCAACTTGGAAATATATCGCCGTTCCTTCATGGTCACTGGGTCAAAATCCTGGAACTCCCTACCTAACAGCACTGTGGGAGAACCTTCACCACACGGACTGCAACGGTTCGAGAAGACGGCTCACCACCACCTTCTCAAGGGCAGTTAGGGATGGGCAACAAATGCTGGTCTTGCCAGCGACGCCCACATCCCATGAACGAATAAAAAAAAAGGCCCAGGCTGGGTAAGGACGGCAGGTGCCCTTCCTTGAAGGACATTAGTGAACCAGTTGGGTTTTTAATGATAATCTTGCAGATTTCATGGTCATTTTCCTGGTGCCAGCCTCAAATTACCAGATTTATTGAATTTAATTTCACAATTTTCACATGGTTGGATTTGAACTCACAGTTGTCAATCTAGCAGCACAGCCACTAACCATGCTACAATAACTGTGGGCTACTGAAACATTCCTGAATAGAATTTCACTGCAACATTCTTCAACAGAATTTCACTGAAATATTCCTCAATAGAATTTCACTGAAACATTCCTCAAAATAATTTCACTGAAATATTCCTCAAAATAATTTCACTGGAACATTCCTCACAATAGAATTTCACTGAAATATTCCTCAAAATAATTTCACTGAAACATTCCTCAAAATAATTTCACTGAAATATTCCTCAAAATAATTTCACTGGAACATTCCTCACAATAGAATTTCACTGAAATATTCCTCAATGGAATTTCACGGAAACATTCCTCAATAGAATTTCACTGAAATATCCCTCAACAGAATTTCACTGAAACATTCCTTACAATATAATTTTGCAGGAGAAGTTGAACCGATTCTCTCCTGCCGTATTTAATGATCCACGATTTAAGTTTGGTTTCAGCGAGTACCAGGAATGCTAGAAGGCGATACTTTAACTCCAGAAAGTCCAGTCTTGTTAAATGCAACTTGGATGCACTTGTAATGAAATTAAACCTGGAAAGAGAAAGTGAATGTGAGATAATGCTACGAACAGACAGACCACAGGCAATGGTATAGATGCACAACAGGGTGAATAATTAGCTCTACAGCCATATTAAAAGAAAGACAAAATGTTAAAAAGAACTTGCAGTTATATAGCATCTTTCATGACCTCAGGGTATCCCAAAGCACTTTACAGCCGATTCAGTACTTCTTGAAATGTAGGAAATGCAGCAGCCAATTTGCACACAGCAAGGTCCCACAAACAGCAATATGATAATGACCAGATCATCTATTTTAGTGATGTTGGTTGAGGGGTAAATATTGGCCAGGACAGCTGGGAGAGTCCCTTGCTTCTCTTTGAAATAGTGCCATGGGATCTTTTACATCCAGCCAAAAGAGCAGATGGGGCCTTGATGTAACATCTCATCTGAAAGACAGCACCTCCAACAGTGTAGCACTCCTTCTGTACTGCATTAGAGTGTCAGCCTAGATTATGTGCTCAAGTCTCCACAGCTGCCACCTTAACATCCATAAGGAAACTCTATGCAACACTGGAGGTAGAAAGCTGCCACCAGGAAGCAGCATGGGTTGTCTACATCAGAGAGCGATGTGGTTTCCAATTTTCCATTGGTGCTGATATTGTGAAAGATAAATCCAAATAAAAACCGACTAACATCTCAGCTCAACATGTTTTGGATGAGCCAACATGTATCCATCAACCAAAACAATTGTCAGATCATATCTCATTGCTGTTTGTGGGATCTTGTTGTGTTTGCCTTCATTACACAGCGACTGCACTTCAAAAGTATCATTGGTCATAAAACACTTTGGGACATCCTGAGGATCTGAAAGGCGCTATATAAATGCAAGATCTCACTTTCTTTTCTTCAGAAGACAGCAGCTTGGTATCATCACGTACTCAAATCCGTATTCAGTTGAAATACCTCTAGATCAGCTGGTTCAAAATGTCAACTCCCACAAACACACTCCAGGACATGCACAGTCTCCCAGTAAATCACATCATTTTACTTTCAGTGCTAATTGCCCACTAGGTTGGGTGAAATTTACATAGGAAAGATTACAGTCACTGCAACTATTTAACCAGACTCACTGATTTTCATCCACTGTGCTGTCGTAGGTTTAACTAAAATAACCAAACTGACACCGTGCTCACCGTTCTGCCGCGTCATCCAGCTGCTCGACCGGGATGGGAATCCCATTCACAGATCCCGCCCTGTGGATCTGGTGGAATGTTTGTTTGTGGCTTTCTAAAGCTTTTATAACATCCTGGGGAGGGAAGAAACACAAATCAGTCTGTTAATGCTGGGAAATGATGAGAGTGAAGGCTTACTCCCAATAGTCACTCATTAGTACTCATTAATAGGATAAAGCAGCTGCCACTTCTCAGTAATACAAAGGTGTGAATCAACTACATTGCTTCAGGATTTGACTCCAGATGTGACACCACCTTGAGGACGCAAGCTGGTTCCAGACTGATCCTGGGCTCCACACTGGCTGCAGTATCACTGCAACTGCTACAAGGTAAACTTTTCTGAAGTTGAAACTTCGATTTCAACAAAGTTCCAAGGTGCTCCACCAGACAGACTTTAGATTAATGTCAGTTGGTCGCACTCTCACCTCTGAGACAGAAGGTTGTGGATCCAAGTTCCACTTCAGAGACTTGAGCACATAATCCAGACAGACACTGCAGTGCAGTACTGAGGGAGTGCTTCACTGTCGGAGGCGCCATCGTTTGGCTGAGATGTTAAACCGAGGCCCTGTTTGTCTTCTCAGGTGGAAAAGATCCCATTGCACTATTTCGAAGAGGAGCCGGGGCGTTCTCCCAATGTCCTGGTCAACATTTATCCCTCAACCAAAACCAGATTAACTGATGATTCATTTCATTGCTGTTTGTTGTGCACAAATTGGCTGCTGCGTTTGCTGAAAAAATAATGTGACTACACTTCAAAAGTAGTTCATTGACTGTAGAGCACTTTGGGACATCTTGAAGATGTAAAAGGCTCTGTATAAATGCAAGTTCTTCCTCTAATGTTACCAAAGAAAGAACTGCCCTAATTAGAGAGAGCCCAGAGTCACCCGGACTACTCACTCTCAAACAGTGCCAGTGGCATGGCTATCTGATAATATTCCCCACTAGGGAAATATATTCTTAGTGCATTTTAGAAGACCAGCTCGTTTGGGGTAACAGCACAAAGCTGATTTCCTCCCTTTGTTGATCTGTTTAACACCGGCATAGACCTGTTGGGCCGAATGGCCTGATTCTGTGCTGTAAATTCTGTGTAACACAGGCCTAAAGATTGCAGAGATAAGACAACTTAAATCTGGTCTTATGACCCTACAAAGACTGAACACTAGAGTTGTGTTGTTACGACATCCACTAGATTCCATGTTCACCCAATCAAAATACCTGATAGGGCCAATATTGGTTTAATTCAACTCAATGCCAACTTGCAACTGCTAATAAAATGTACATAACCTCCACATTCCCTGCGATCTACACAAACAGTGGAATGTAATGACTGTATTGACTGTCATTACAATTATATACAACAGGTATGGCACTGCCACGGTGGACAATTTACACTACTCACATTATTCACACTATTCGGTGCTGTACGTAATCTGCAATCGTTACTCAGCAACTCTTGTGAATGGGAAGCTTAAAATCCTGAACAAATCTCGGTCGGATAAGATTTTGAGATTAATGACAGTGAACCACCGGAAGTTGGGGACCTGGTTCTCCGATCGGCACTGGCCAGCGATGTCTCCCAACACTTAACCCCCACAGCAGGCTCACCTTATGCTGCTCCAGTTTCCTGTGGATGATGTTGGCAGTTTCATCGTGCGCTTGCTGAATTACAATTTCTTCTGCAAGAATAGCCTCCACTCTGTGTAACCAGGCTCCGATGGTGCCCAAGGGGCCAGGGAGTGATTTGTCCAGTATGATATGCCACTCTAGAAGCTGAGAAAGGCAAACCAAACACTTGACTTGTTTCCTATTAGTTAGATACCAAATGGCATCATTAGAATCAGATGAAGTGTGACTTTGCTCTGTGCAGGTAGTACAAGCTTTCTGTCAATGAGCAGCAGGTGTAGCCCCTGACTGCAGCCCTTTGCCCTAAGCTCATGGTGATATTTAGAGGGTTTCTCTGCTTGAAGGAGAGAAAAGTTCATCGTGACAAATGTGACGGAGAACCAGAGGAAGTTTTTAAAAATGGAGCCCTGCCACGTGGCTGCAGAAGTTACCGAATGATGAGAAATAAACATGGGGATAATGGGTTCTTTCCCACCTCTGTGGTCGCACGTATTCCTAATCACCAACATCAAAGAGAATGGTAATTTCAGTGTCAGTTTAGCTCAGTGTGTTAGATTGGTTCAGTGGGTAGCACCCTTGCCTTGAGTTAGAAGATGTGGAGATGCCGGTGATGGACTGGGGTTGACAATTGTAAACAATTTTACAACACCAAGTTATAGTCCAACAAATTTATTTTAAATTCCACAAGCTTTCGGAGGCTTCCCCCTTCCTCAGGTGAACGGTGTCCACATCGTTCACCTGAGGAAGGAGGAAGCCTCCGAAAGCTTGTGGAATTTAAAATAAATTTGTTGGACTATAACTTGGTGTTGTAAAATTGTTTACAATTGAGTTAGAAGGTTATGGGTTCAAGTCCCACTCCAGAGACTTAGCATAAAATCCAGGCTGATGCTTCAGTGCAGTACTGTGTTGCTGGAGGTGCCATTCCATCTATTGGATGCGACGTTCAAGCAGATGTAAAATATACTGTGGTGCTATTTGAGGAAGAGCAGGGAGTTGTCCTGGACAACATTTATCCCTCAATTAACATTACCAAAAAAAATCTTTTGTCTCATTACTATTTGTGGGATCTGGCTGAGTGCAAATTGGCTGCTGTTTGTCTACAAAACAACAGTGACTATGCTTCAAAAAGTAATTCATTGGTTATTAAACATTTTGGGACATACAAGGACGGGAAGCATGCTATTTAAATGCGAGTTCTTCCTTTCTTCTTTCACTGGCTCATCTAGCTCCAGTGTAAGGGCAGACTGAAAATTAATTCACAGAGGCTCAAATGGCTGTAACACTACTGCATGTTGGAAAATCCAGGGCCACTGAGAGCGAAGCGAGTTACATAACTAACACCCATCTCAAAAAGGGTCGTATTTATTGGACTTATCCTGACTGGGAAATATGCATCACACAGCACAACAATCTTCACAACAAAATAGCAGCAAGAAAATGACTGACATATGACTTTGCAGAGTCACTATCTCATAACTTACTCTAGCCGACACTCTCTCCCATGCTTGCTTCACTGTGACCTGATCCAGTGACAGCTTCCCGTCTTTCTGTGCGGGCTGAATTAACATTTCGACATGCTTCCTTTTAACTTCATACTGGCCACGAAAACTTTTAAACAACTGGGGAAAAAAAAAGATATATTTACATAAAACAGAGCAATTAAACCACACCCAAAAATATATACTTATTAACGGTTGCAAATATCACCCATTCCGATTTGCTACCAATCTGCAACTGAAGTAACTCTGGGTAGGATTTGTAAACCTGATGCACGCATTTTGTAATTATTCAAAGTGTGTCTGTTAGATCAGCAAAAAGCTCGACCAGTCGAGCACAGGTACAGAGGTGAAATAAAGCTGTAATACCAATGGTCAATATAAAAACAGACACTTCAACAGCTCCCCCCTACCCTGCTCCCTCTGACTGCAGAGTAGTCAGGCAGTTGGAGATGATGGGGATTTTCGGGATGTGGGTGACGCTGGCAAGGCCGGCACTTATTGCCCATCCCTTGTTGCCCTTGAGAAGCTGGTGGTGGGCCTTCTTCTTGAACCTCTACAGACCGTGTGGTGAAGGTGCTCCCACAGTGCTGTTAGGGAAGGCATTCCAGGATTTTGACCCAGCGATGATGAAGGATATATGTCTAAGTCGGGATGGTGTGTGACTTGGAGGGGGATTTGGAGGTGGTGTTGTTCCCATGCACTTGCTGCCCTTGTCTTTCTAGGGGATGGAGGTCACGGCTGATCTGTACCTCCCCTCCATTCATCCATCTTAGCTCCATATTCTTTGATAACCTTACCCAACAAAAACCTACGGATCTCAATCTTGAAAGCTCCATTTGACCCCCAGCAACCACAGCCTTTTGGGGGCAAGAGTTCCAAATTTCTACTATCCCTTCTGTGAAAACATGCTTTCTGATTTCACTCCTTATCTTGCTCTAATTTTAAGATTATGCCCCCTTGTTCTTGATTCCCCCACCAGAGGAAATAATTTCTCACTATCTACTCTATCGAATCCCTTTATCATTTTAACGACCTTGATTTGATCAACCCTCGGAAGAGAAAAAAGACAAAAGAGGGGGAGCATGTCAACTCACCTGGTATCGTTCCTGCAGTCCTGTTTCAGCTACTTGTACCCTTGTGAGATCCCTTTCAAACTGTTCCAGCCAAGCTTTCACCTCTCTCAGCATCTGTCTGTCCTCTCGCTGACGGAGCATTGAACAGAAATAATGGCACAGTGAAAGACTAGTAACAAGATGGTACTAGAATTAATTAGAGCCTGAATAATGATGGAAACAAGGTAACTGTCTATCCATTCAAACCTAAATTCACAATGCTGCATGACCTTTGTGTTTAGCCAGTACAAACTTCACAGCATGTTGTGAATGGGAAGGATGCAATTTCATGAGATGGTTTGAGAAACATTTACCAATAAGAATGATCAAAGACATCTAGAATTTGGTGTCAATCTGAGCACATGTGGTGCAGCAAGGAGAAAACACAGCCTGTGTGACACATCTGAAGGGCCTGATCTTACATTTGGGTCCCAGTTTTTGACAAATTCGCAGTATCCTCAGAATGTAAGCATTTTAGTGTCAACGCTTTCTGACAGTTAACAAAAAAAGATTATTTATTAATCATCCAGGTTTGTAGTCTAAGCGCACTAAAATAATACAGAAACTCAGAAAGCTACGTGACACTGAGCGAGAATATTACCAAGTACAGAATGATGCATGCTAGTCTCATGAACCCAAGATATTTCACACGACGACAACAACTTGCATTTGTTTAACGCCTTTAACGTAGTAAAACATCCCATGGTGTTTCACAGGAGCGTTATCAGACAAAATTTGAGACTGAGCCGTATAAGGAGGTAGTAGGACAGATGACCAAAAGCTTGTTACAAGAGGTAGGTTGTAAAGAGCGTCTTAAAGGAGGAGAGAGAGATGGAGAGGTTTAGGGAGAGAATTCCAGAGCTTAGGGACTAGATAGCTGAAGGCACGGCCGCCAATGGTGGAGCAAAGAAAACTGGGCTACACAAGAGGCCAGAATTGGAGGAACACAGCGTTGTTGTTGGGTTGTAGGGCTGGAGGAGGTTCCAGAGATAGGGAGGGGCAAGGTCATGGAGGGAACTGAACACAACGATGAGAATTTTAAATTCGAGGCGCTTCCGGACCGGGAGCCAATGTAGGAAGAATAGAAAAGCAGAATATTTTTTAAAAGGTGAGAAACTAAGAAATGTTACTATTCAGAGGGATTGGGGTGTCCTTGTACGTAAATCATAGAAAGTTAACATGCACAAAGGAAGATGGTAGCGGTTGTTGGAGGCCAATCATCTCAGCCCAAGGACATTGCTGCAGGAGTTCCTCAGGGCAGTGTCCTAGGCCCAACCATCTTCAGCTGCTTCATCAATGACCTTCCCTCCAACATAAGGTCAGAAATGGGGATATTCGCTAATGACTGCACAGTGTTCAGTTCCATTCGCAACCCCTCAAATAATGAAGCAGTCCGAGCCCGCATGCAGCAAGACCTGGACAACATCCAGGCTTGGGCTCATAAGTGGCAAGTAACATTCGCGCCAGATAAGTGCCAGGCAATGACCATCTCCAACAAGAGAGAGTCTAACCACCTCCCCTTGACATTCAACGGCATTACCATCGCCGAATCCCCCACCATCAACATCCTGGGGGTCACCATTGACCAGAAACTTAACTGGACCAGCCATATAAATACTGTGGCTACAAAAGCAGGTCAGAGGCTGGGTATTCTGCGGCGAGTGACTCACCTCCTGACTCCCCAAAGCCTTTCCACCATCTACAAGGCACAAGTCAGGAGTGTGATGGAATACTCTCCACTTGCCTGGATGAGTGCAGCTCCAACAACACTCAAGAAGCTCGACACCATCCAAGATAAAGCAGCCCGCTTGATTGGCACCCCATCCACCACCCTAAACATTCACTCCCTTCACCACGGCGCACTGTGGCTGCAGTGTGCACCATCCACAGGATGCACTGCAGCAACTCGCCAAGGCTTCTTCGACAGCACCTCCCAAACCCACGACCTCTACCACCTAGAAGGACAAGAGCAGCAGGCACATGGGAACAACACCACCTGCACGTTCCCCTCCAAGTCACACACCATCCCGACTTGGAAATATATCGCAGTTCCTTCATTGTCGCTGGGTCAAAATCCTGGAACTCCCTTCCTAACAGCACTGTGGGAGAACCGTCACCACACGGACTGCAGCGGTTCAAGAAGGCGGCTCACCACCACCTTCTTGAGGGCAATTAGGGATGGGCAATAAATGCTGGCCTCACCAGCGACGCCCACATCCCGTGAACGAATAAAAAAAAAGTACAGCAAGGAAGGCAAGTGGTATGTTAGCCTTTATTGCAAGGGGATTGGAATATAAGAGTAAGGAGGACTTGCTCCAATTATATAGGTTCTGGTGAGACCACATCTGGAGTACTGTGTGCAGTTTTGGTCTCCTTACCTAGGGAAGGATATACTTGCCTTAGAGGGGGTGCAACGAAGGTTCACCAGATTGATTCCTGGGATGAGAGGTTTGCCCTATGAGGAGAGATTGAGTAGAATGGCCTATATTCTCTGGAATTTAGAAGAATGAGAGGTGATCTCATTGAAACTTATAAATTTTATAGAGGGCTTGACAGGGTAGATGTTGAGAGGCTGTTTCCCTTGGCTGGAGAGTCAAGTAATAGGGGTCATAGTCTCAAGATAAGGGGTCGTACATTTAGGACCAAGATAAGGAGCAATTTCTTCCCTCAGAGGGTCGTGAATATTTGGAATTCTCTACCCCAGAGGGCCGTGGATGCTCAGTCGTTGAGTATATTCAAGACTAAGATCGATAGATTTTTAGACTCTAAGGGAATTAAGGGATATAGGGATCAGGCGGGAAAGTGCAGTTGAGGTCAAAGATCAGCCATGATCTTATTGAATGGCGGAGCAGGCTCAAGGGGCTGTATGGCCTACTCCTGCTCTTATGGACCGGGATTCAATGTAGATCAATGGGCACAGGGGTGATGGGTGAACAGGACTTGGTGCAAGTTAGGATACAGAGTTTTGAATGAGCTCAAATTGACGGGCTTAAACTACTTGGGTACAATGCTGGAGTGTCCAGACTAACTGTGGAAAACTGTCCCTTTTATGAAGAACTTTGACTTCAAGACCAAACCATCAAAAATATTTCTGTAATGTCCTTTTTGGAAAATGCCACGTAAATAAACTGTTTTAGACTCCAGTTATAAAATTGGGGATATATTGATTGAGTGAGGCAAGTTTCGTTTAGTCACGAGACAAGGATTTTTGACATTTTTTATACTGCGGTGATTTGAAGGCTTACATCAGGGAGAGAATGTTCTGAATGACAAGATAAAATCTCTTGCGAGGCCCTAAGTAACGTTCAGTATTGCAAGATTCTGCCTCATTAATAATCAGCTTCAGACAGTGGAAGACAGTTGAGCTTGGCAGGTGCAAAGTGTTTAAAGTATGGCTAGGCCCCCATAAGAACAATTAAGAGTGACCAAAGGACAGATCTTCAATATCATCACTGTTCACACCTGTCCTTGATTTGATTTGATGCAAACACTGATTCATGCCACTGATAGGATGCTATAACCAGCTTCACCACCAGGGGGCAGGGGTACAAACTGAGGGGTCTTGATGGCTCTTCAGTGACCTTGCTGGAAAAATGTGTCTGTGGGTGTCAGGTAAGAACAGGATTGGGATCTGCCATGATTCTCCCTGCAGTTAAACAGCCTGCCAACACTCAGCATGGAGGCTTACATAAGAATAGAGTCAGCCGTAGCTCAGTGGTAGCACTCCCGCCTCTGGGTTCAAGCCCCATTCCAGAGACTTAAGCCCATAATCCAGGCTGACACTCCAGTGCAGTACTGAGGGAGTACAGTACTGAAGGAGTGTTTCACTGTCCAAGGTGCCATCTTCCAGAATGGTTGTTAAACCAAGGTCCCATCTGCCTTCTTAGGTGGGTGTAAAGGATCCCATGGCATTATTTCAAAGAAGAGCAAGGGAGTTCTCCCTGGTAACCTGGCCAATATTTATCCCTCAACCAAAATTATTATTACATTGCTGTTTGTGGGACCTTGTTGTCACATCAAGAAACGGCTGAGTGCATTGGATACAACAAAGTCCATGAGCCCCGACAACATCCCAGCTGTAATGCTGAAGACTTGTGCTCCAGAACTAGCCACGCCTCCAGCCAAACTGTTCCAGTACAGCTACAACACTGGCATCTACCCGACAATGTGGAAAATTGCGCAGGTATGTCCTGTCCACAAAAAGCAGGACAAATCCAATCCGGCCAATTACCGCCCCATCAGTCCACTCTCAATCATCAGCAAAGTGATGGAAGGTGTCATCGACAGTGCTATCAAGCGGCACTTACTCACCGATAACCTGCTCACCGATGCTCAGTTTGGGTTCCGCCAGAACCACACAGCTCCATACCTCATTACAGCCTTGGTCCAAACATGGACAATACAGCTGAATTCCAGAGGTGAGGTGAGAGTGACTGCCCTTGATATCAAGGCAGCATTTGACCGAGTGTGGCACCAAGGAGCCCTAGTAAAATTGAAGTTAATGGGAATCAGGGGGCAAACTCTCGAGATGTTCAGTTCCATTCGCAACCCCTCAGATAATAAAGCAGTCCATGCCCACATGCAGCAAGACCTGGACAACATCCAGGCTTGGGCTCATAAGTGGCAAGTAACATTCGTGCCAGGCAATGACCATCTCCACAAGAGAGAGTCTAACCACCTCCCCTTGACATTCAACGGCATTATCATCGCCGAATCCCCCACCATCAACGTCCTGGGGGTCACCACTGACCAGAAACTTAACTGGATCAGCCATATAAATACTGTGGCTACAAGAGTAGGTCAGAGGCTGGGTATTCTGCAGCGAGTGACTCACCTCCTGACTCCTCAAAGCCTTTCCACCATCTACAAGACACAAGTCAGGAGTATGATGGAATACTCTCCTCTTGCCTGGATGAGTACAGCTTCAACAACACTCAAGAAGCTCAACACCATCCAGAACAAAGCAGCCCGCTTGATTGGTACCCCATCCACCACCCTAAACATTCACTCCCTTCACCACTGGCGCACCGTGGCTACAGTGTGTAAAGTCTTCAGGATGCACTGCAGCAACTCGCCAAGGCTTCTTCGACAGCACCTCCCAAACCCGCGACCTCTACCATCTAGAAGGACAAGGGCAGCAGGAACAACACCACCTGCACGTTCCCCTCCGAGTCACACACCATCCCGACTTGGAAATATATCGCCGTTCCTTCATTGTCGCTGGGTCAAAATCCTGGAACTCGCTACCTAACAGCACTGTGGGAGAACCTTCACCACACGGACTGCAACGGTTCAAGAAGGCGGCTCACCACCACCTTCTCAAGGACAATTAGGGATGGGCAATAAATGAACGAATAAAAAAAAGGTACCAGACCAAAAGGTACCAGAGGGTATGTGCCCCTGTGGGACTGTACCTCACCTTGAGTCAACAACTTGAGTCAACAACTTCAGAAGGAGAGGAGAGAAAATTGGAGGAGAAAAAAAGATTAAAAAGGACATGATGCTTTGTTGTTTTTTTTAAGACTGACATAAGGCAGAATTAGTCACATTTTTAAAGGGAGATAGAGCTACATTTACCCAGGGAGTTAGATATACATTTACTCACGAGGACAGAGATACATTTACCCCTGGAGATAGAGATACATTTGCCCATGGAGACAGTGATACATTTACCCAGGGAGATAGAGATACATCTACCCAGGGAGTTGGAGGTTCATTTACCCAGGGAGACAGAGATACATTTACTCTAGGAGATATTGATACTTTTACCAAGGGTGATAGAGGTATTTTTACCCATGGAGATAGTTTTACATTTACCCAGGCAAGGAGGCTCCCCAATTCCATTACAAGCTGGAAGGAAAACATTAAAAAGGGCTTACCTCTTCTTCTAGAGGTTCGTTCTCAGTGTCCCGTGCATTTGGATAGTGCTTCAGAAACTGAGCTACGTAGGTCATGATTGATTTCTCATCTGGTTTGTCAACATCCACATCTGTAGAGAAAGCATCATTCTGTTTTATTGGTGAACTGTGTCCTGATTGAGTGTAGAATGTCGGTGAAGTTATTGCAAGTAAAAGAAAATAAACAACACATTCCTAGTCTATTTGTTGGTGCAGTTGTACTTTGTGGCATCTGATGATACAGAGGAGCTGATTCCCCTCAACAACAACAACTTGCATTGATATTGCACCTTAAACGTAGTAAAACTTCCTAAGGCGCTTCAAAGGAGCGATTATCAAACAAAATTTGACACCGAGCCACGTAAAGGGTCTTAAAGGAGAAGAGAGAGGCGAAGAGGTGGAGAGGTTTATGGAGACTATTCCAGAGCTTAAGGTCTAGGCAGCTGAAGGCACGGCCAGCAATGGTGGGGCACTAGAAATCGGGGATGCATAAGAGGCCAGAATTGGAGGAGCGCAGAGATCTCGGAGGTTGTAGGGTTAGAGGAGATTACAGAGATAGGGAGGGGCAAGGCCATGGAAAGATTTGAAAACAATGATGAGAATTTTAAAACTGAGGCATTGCCAGACCAAAAGCCAATGTAGGTCAGAGAACACAGGGGTGACGGGTAAATGACCCATGTCTACCAGCTGCTGGTCCTTTAGGGAGAGGAGTAGCTGCAGAGGTCTTGACACTGATCCCTTGGCACCTGCTGGGCCAGGGCCAGGAAGCTCCTGCCTGAAACATGCAGGAACACCTAAACAGTGTGCAGATGACGCGGGAGTGACACCAGAAGGCCTCCTCTTGTCATTTCCCATAGAATTGTGCCGGGTGGGCGCATTGAAAGGATGTCACCCAGTTAGAGTCGCAGGGCTACCCCTCCAGTCTGGAACAATGGTAAAGGGGACGGCCGGCAACTCCCTCCGAAATCGGCATTGCTCGGTGCAGGATTGAGGACATTGGGGCTGCCACTCCTGCCAGCTGCCCTGAATTTCACTGGGAATGTACACTGCAACAGTCCTTTAACAACCTATCTCCCCCCCACCCCCCACCCCCCACCCCCCCTCTCCCGATTTGGTGCGAGCACCGATTCCTGGCACATGTCCAACAAATTCTAATTAGCCGAACCCGCAAGAACTGTCCGGGGTCCAGCTGAGGTTGAGTAGGGCGGGTGTGGAAAAACATTTCGCCCATGGGGGCAAGGGCAGGGGGGAGAATCAACCCCAGTGAGTCTGTCAACGTGAATATGTAGAATAGTTTATAGACTTCAGGATCCAAGGTGGGTGTACATACAGATGTACATGGTAGAACAGCCATCGTAAGCTTTTAAAATATATATCCACATATTAGTACTGATTCTGCAATGGCTATACAAGGCTAGGCCTGGAGCAGTGGAGACTTCATCTCATTAAGCATTCATGGGAAGAGATTGAGAAATATAGTAGGTATGTAGTAAATCAGTCGAGTGACTGTAGGAAGGTAATCTGGTATGAATAGGCTTGTATTACGAGTGTACTGGGAAGAGATAAGAGGAAGGCCATAACTGATCCACAGTTTCTCATTAGTGCGTTCAATGAATAAGAATCTGAGGTTATTACGCAGACTCGTTGAAGGGAGATTAATTAGACATAGTTAGAATGTGTTGACATAATGGCATTACGTTAGGAGGATGTAATAAAACATATAAAAGGTACAGACACTGGAGCTCCTTGGGGACTTTTAATTTAGTCTTGCTGAGGCTAGTCTAAGCAATTAAAGATGATACACTTGCGATCTCCTGAAGGAGTCCTTGGTATGTGAGCATTTGGTGCCTATATCTCATAAGCACTGCATGTAAGCTGTGGTGTTTTATTATCTCACTGACTTGATTGAATAAAGAGTATTATCTAGAGTTTCAATGTATCCTAGTCCTCAAACTTGTATTAGAGATAAAGGATGTCTCGCAATATCCTATAATACCTCCACATTAGGGCAGTAGGGATATATGACAATATCCTATAATACCTCCACATTAGGGCAATAGGGATATATGACAATATCCTATAATACCTCCATTTAAGGGCACTAGAGATACAACAATATCCTACAATACCTCCGCAAAAGGGTAATAGAGATACATGGCAATATCCTATATAAACCCAGCAGGGGGCATGGGGTGAGGGATCATTGTCAAGTGGGTGTGTTGCTGGGCACAAGACATGGTGGCCTTCTGTTTCCCGAACTGGCATCAGGCTGTTACTCCCTCCGGAAGGGTTCATCGTGGAGTTGATGAGGGGGGAGTCTTGTATAAACCTCCAGAAAGGAGGTCCAGATTGATGTGTACTTTCCGACCTCCAGGTCATACCTTACATGCTCTGGTTGGTATGTCTCCCACCAGTAACTGGCCCAGATGTAGTGGGCACAAGTGGCATCTTCCTATTACCGAGAGCTGTGCTAACGAGAACATGGTTCTGATACCAGAACTGAGAGGTTCTAACTATCAGGAAAGAATGAACTGGCTGGGGCTCTTTTCTTTAGAAAAGAGAAGACTGAGAGGTGACCTGATAGAGGTCTTTAAAATTATGAAGGGGTTTGATAGGGTAGACGTAGAGAAGATATTTACACTTGTGGGGGAGTCCAAAACTAAAGGTCATAAATATAAGGTAGTCACTAATAAATCCAACAGGGAATTCAGGAGAAACTTCTTTACCCAATGAGTGGTGAGAATGTGGAACTCGCTACCACATGGAGTGGCTAAGGCGAATGCCTTTTAGGGGAAGCTAGATAAGCACATGAAGGAGAAAGGAATAGAAGGATAAAGTGATAGGGTGAGATGAAGTAAGGTGGGAGGAGGCTCGTGTGGAGCATAAAAACTGGCATAGACCTGATGGGCCGAGTGGCCTGTTTCTGTGCTGTAAATTCTATGTAATTCTATGTAGAACTTGTCAACACAAATTCCTGCAGGACTCCTGATGGCTTTGAATTTGTAGGTGAGCCATACACATCAGAGAAGTCCCAGGTTCAAAGTGAGAGCTCAAACCCCCTTCACCCAGGATCCTTACAGCTGTGAGGAACAAGAGATGTTTATCTGCTACCTTTAGCTGTGATGGATTCCATTGGTTGATACGGGTTGCTGGATGAAGTGCATGAAGTTGAGGGAATGTCTCTTTTACGCACTTTAAGAAAGGACTTGCCTTTCACGTTCTCAAGACATCCCAAATCACTTCACAGCCAATTAATTACTTTTTCAAGTATTGGCGTCAGCCAATTTGCGCACAGCAAGATCCCATCAACAGCAACTGAGATGAATAACCATCTCATTTTTTTGGTGGTGCTGGTTGATGGAGGATTGTTGGCCAGGATATTGAGACCCCTGCTCTTCTTTGAATAGTGTCATGTGATCTTTTACGTCCACCTGAGAGGGCAGACGGGGCCTCGGTTTAGGATCTCATCTGAAAGATGGTCCTTCTGACAGTGCAGTGCTCCCTCAGTACTGTGCTGATCATGTGCTCCTCTCCTTGAATAAAAAGAAGGGTCCTGTAATTCTGCAGGGGTACCCCCTCCCGCCGTTTTCCGGCTCCAACTCCGACTGGAGACCGGAGGAAGCCCCCGAGAATGACGCTGGACTCCCACTGGAGGTACAGCGAGAGATAGAGGGAATCCCCATGGAATGTCAGGGCCATCCTATACCAATAACACAATCAAAATCACATTAATATGACTTGAAAAATAACCAATGGCCAGTGTCAGATACCTTCAGGATCCAGGAGCCTTGGAATTCCGAGTTGAGTTTCAGCGATGGTGAAAGCGCTCTCCAGGTTTTCTCTGTTTGACCGGCTCCTGACCTTTTCCAAGTCTGTCAGGTCTGGACGGATGGCGTGAATAACCGAATGAAAGGCAAATCCATTCTTCCAGCTCTGCCCAAAATCCTTCACTTCGATGCCTGCACGCCTTCAGGAGAGACAGCGCGTGCTGGTGAGAGGTCGTAACTGCAGCCGTGTTATATTAAACCAGAGACAGAACCTCGCAGGGGGAAGGGGGCAAGGGGTGGGGGCAGGGGGCAGGGGGCAACCTCCACGAGTCGCGGTCCGCAACAAAGTCCGCCTCGCTGCAGATTTACAGGGGCCGGAATTCCAGCCCGGATCAAGGGAAGAGAGGGGGTCGGCCAGCCGGAATTTGCAGCAGAGTCTAATGCTACCCTGGTTCCTCCCCATATTTTCCATGCAGCCATTTTCTAAAGGTGGGGGAGGGACCACAGGCTGATCTTCCGCCCGCCGTCCCCATGTCAAGGGGGCATGGCTTGGGGGAGTTCATGGGCCACCCCTGGAATTACAGAGGGGACTAAATACCTTTTATGAAGGATCAGAACGACTCCCATCAGAGCCTGAGGCTCCTTTCTTTTCCTTCAGACCCGGGAAGGGTCTTGGGGAACCTCAGGGGAAGCAGCCTCAGGCCTCTCCGCCCTTCATGGGCCGATCAGGGTGGGTGCCACCGATGAGCCTTCGCAGGCTCCAGCAGCCCACCCCGACTGGCCCCTACCCCCTCGCAATCTGGGACGGTCAGCGCCTTCAGGCGTGGTCGCAATTGAGCCCCACTCCGCCTCACATCCGCCATTGGAGCAGGACGCACAGCTTTAAAGGATGCGTCTCTCATTCCCCGACTCCGGCTCCGTACTCTTCTCTCTCCAACCTAAGATTGAATCCCAAAGACAAGGCACCGTGCCCGCAACAGGATCACCCTGTGCAGCTCCTGCCCTTTGACTGGGAGCTAGATCAGTGCCATTCTACGTTGAATTTAAGTACTCGACTTTAATATTTGTAAACAATTTTACAACACCAAGTTATAGTCCAGCAATTTTATTTTAAATTCACAAGCTTTCGGAGACTTCCTCCTTCCTCAGGTAAATGTTTTCTGAGGAAGGAGGAAGTCTCCGAAAGCTTGTGAATTTAAAATAAAATTGCTGGACTATAACTTGGTGTTGTAAAATTGTTTACAATTGTCAACCCCAGTCCATCACCGGCATCTCCACATCACGACTTTAATATGTTAGCAATCAGGAAGAACCACTTTAACATCACATTACCTGCATGGAGCTAAGTTACACCCACAGCCATGGGAAAAACAAAACAGATGGGAGCAATTTCTTAACAAGCGCTTGCAACCTGACACTAAAAAAGCAAATGACTGCATCCACACACGAGTGAGCACATTAAAGTTATGGCTCGGGCTTCCCCCTCCCCCACTTGGCGTTCACAGCAGATCGAGTCCCCTGTGATCTGGAGTCCGCACTCATATCATGTATGGGACAGCATGCGCATTAATTGCAGTATGTCGTGCACTAGAGATGACGTGGGATTCCCACCACCTCCTCCTGTCTCTCCCAAAAGTCGGAAAAATACCATACTGACAGGTTAAAAGCTTACGGGCTAAATCGACTTGGTCAGACTTATTTAGTGGTTAAGTAATACGATGAAGACAAAAGTCACAGTAAAAAGACAATCAAATTAGAATCAGTCCGTAAGGGGTTAGAATACCCTTTTAGAACTCATTTCTCACAGAATCGGGCAAGTGACGTGACTTTTAAATGAAATGGTCATGTTTGTCTCACAAATGTAAAGTTGTACGTACACGATGTGTTCGACCATGGCCAGAACTAAAGGCCATGGGGGAATGCGCAGTACTTATCCAGTCCAAAAAATCAGGACTGTCAATCATCCATGATTAAAGACACAATGGTACCCAACTGCTACATGGAACGCTGATGAGTAGCTGCTCACATATTGTCTCCTTTCCAAGAACCTCTGACTGCCTTGATCACGTACAATTTAACGAACAACTAGAAAAAGATATTCCAATTTCCAAATCAATCAACTTGGTCTCATCCTGTAGACAAGTCACACCTGACTTTTAGCTTGTATTTTAGTTAGGAAAGGGTGACTTCTATCTTAATTCTAGTTGGACAGAAATCTCCCCTTTGTTTTTTTGGTCGCAGCTATGAACAAGAGTTATTGGGGAGAGATAGCAAAGGGTTTACAATTGCTATTCCCACATGCTGATTGTGACTTTGCTACTTTCTGGATGGGGAGGGAGGTAGAGACAGACAAAGCACTTCCCACGGAAAGGAAAGGAGGGAAAACTGGAAGAAAAGTCACCACCCCCCCACACCCACCCCACCACCCCACTCCATTCCATTCCGTGTACCTTCTCACTGAGCGCTACTGAGAGAAGCCGGGAAGTAAATCAGACAGACAATGTTGCATGGCCCAGGGATAGAGAGACATACACACAAAAACATCGATACAAAATGGTGCAAAACAAATGATAACTCAATACACGTCTGGTGCTCATTTACTGAAGTAGAAGGTTTGAAGTGGAACTCACTTTCCCGAAGTGTACTGCACCCATTTCAGGAGAGCCTTCTTAGCATTTCCCTTAAATTTAGTGACGACCTTTCTCTTGGACGGGGGGCTCCCAGACTCGGAGTTGGCCACACTGTCCACGGAGGAGGTGCTGCTGGACAGCGACGAAAGCAGCGTCAGATTACTGGTCAGCTCTTCAATCTATGCGTTAGAAGACAAACCAATGAAAATGGCAGCCCTAGCGGAAGACACAATCTGCTGCACAATTGTAAATGAGATGGTATAAAAAAAACTGGTGTAGAGGGTAACCTGGAAGTACAAAATGATGGTCCATATCAAGCCAAGCACAATAGATGGTCTTCCATCAACGATATCGGTGGAATTGATGTTGACCAGTTTAATCTGTAAGAAAAACACAGCTTATTTGCAAGATCACTTTACATCTCTCACAAATCCCCAAATTTTACCCAACTTTATGATACAATAATCTCAGAACTTTAGTCATTTCAAACTCTTATCCACACTTGCGAACTCTTGGCATTAGTTTCTTCATATACTAGTGAACTATATTGAAATAGCCCTGCTTCCCAGGGCCATCATGGCAAATTGGCTGCCGTGTTTCCTACATTACAACAGTGACTACACTTCAAAAGTACTTCATGGGCTGTAACGTGCTTTGGGACTCCTGAGGTCATAGAAGGTGTTATATAAATGCAAGTTCTATAACTGCAAGCTCTTTCTTTCTATTTACCCAATAAACTAAAGTTATTTTTAAAACACATTTCTTCCAACATCCCATCTTCCCAACAGAATCCAGCCTTCCAAACCCTACTTCCAATCAACAGATTAAAAATGTGGAAAATTGCCGACACAAAACAAATCCCGTGCGCTGTGTCCTAGAATGTTTTATGACGTCTGTCATAAAGGTATTATAGGAATGAGGAAGGGTTCAGTGAGTAGGAGGCCTGGATCTGCTAATGGAAACTGTTGGCAAGACTCCTACATGAGCGGAGAGATGTTGAAGGAAGTTATATCTGTAATAGCACTCAGCAATACAGCAACCTGCATTTATACAGCGCTTTCAACATAGAAAAACATCCCAAGGCACTTTACAGAGGCATAATCAAATAAAGGACCCTGAGCCAAAGGAGGAGATACTAGCAGGAGTGGCCAAAAGCTTAGTCAAAGAGGTGAGTTTTAAGGAGGGTCTTAAAAGAGGAGAGGGAGGGGGAGAGGTGCAGGGATTTAGGGAGGGAATTCCAGAGTGTGAGGTATGGGTGATGAAGAATTCCTGCTGAATTATAGAATCATAAAATCTCACAGCACAGAAGGAGGCTATTTGGCCCATTGTGCCCATGCCGGCTCTTCGAAAGACCTGTCCAATTTAGTCCCACTCCCGTTTTTCTGCATTACCCTGCAAATTAGTCCTCTTCAAGTACATGTCCAATTGCCTTTTGAAAGTTCCTATAGAATCTGCTTCCACCACCCTTTCAGGGAGTGCTTTCCAGATCTTAACAACCCTCTGTGTGAAAAAATTTCTCCTCATTTCCCCTCAAGTTCTTTGCCAATTATTTTAAATCTATGACCTTTGGTTACCGACCCACTTGCCAGAGGAAACAGTTACTCCCTACTTACTCTATCAAAACCTCTCATAATTTTGAATACCTCTATTAGGTCTCCCTTTAACCTTCCCTGCTCTAAGGAAAACAATCCCAGCTTCTCCAATCTCTCTATATAACTGAAGTCCCTCATCCCTGGTATTATCCTGGTAAAGTTCCTCTCTACCCTCTGCAAGGACCTGACATCCTTCCTAAAGTTTGGTGTCCAGAATTGTACACAATACTCCAGCTGAGACCTAACCAGTGATTTGTAAATGTTTAGCATGACTTCCTTGTTTTTGGATTCAATGCCCCTTATTTACAAAGCCAATTCCATACACTTTCTTAACCGCCTTATCAACTTGCCCTGCCACTGTCAAAGATTTGTGAATAAGCACCCCCAGGTCCCTCTGCTCTTGCACCCCCCTCAAAATAGTACGATTTAGATTATACTGCCTCTCTGTGTTGTTCCTCCCAAAGTGCATCACTTCACACTTATCCGCATTAAATTGCATCGGCCATGTGTCTGCCCATTTCGCCAGTCTATGTCCTCTTGAAGTTTGACCACTATCCTCCTCACTGTTTCCTATGTTGCCAAGTTTTGTATCATTCACAAACTTCAAAACTGTTCTCCCGATACCCAAGTCAAGCTCATCTATATATAATAAGAAAAGCAATGGTCCTAATACCAACCCCTGGGTGGACATAATTAAAAAGAATGAAACAACTAGCATTTATATAGCACCTTTCATGACTTGAGAACTTCCCAAAGCACTTTACAGCCAATAAAGTTGTTTCTGGAGTGTAGTCACTGTTGTAATGTAGGAAAGTGTGGCGTAATACATTTGGGAGGAAAAACAAGAGCTGGGAGTAAACACTCAATGAAAAGACAGTGAAGGATGTGGGTGAATAGAGAGACCTAGGGATTCAAATCTTTATTATATATATGTATAAGATAAGAACTATACTTTCAGCGTAAGAATCTATATTTGCACTGGGAATAACACTGCACATGGGAAACTCCTTTAGACAAATAGCAGGGAAAGAAATGAATTTGTCTCGATGTTGTTCCATAGATGGAGAGCAGAAACAGCAAAAAACAAAATAACAGAAGCACAACAAAGTTCTAAGATGAGATTGATTGACAGTTGATGTTGAAATCACTGACCGGCGATCCTCTGTATACAGACTGGTATGTGGCAGCATGAGAAAGGAATTAAAGAGAATTTGTATTTGGTTAGTGACAGTGCTCTACTCTCTCTTCATGCAATACAAAGCACAAACTGTCAGCTGCGCCATCCAAATCTGTCCTAATTATTTACACATTCTACATCTTAAATGTAATTTCACAATCGGATTAGTGAGCTCCACTGCAATTCTATCAGTTTGCAACACAAGCCTTTCACTTTACAAGAGCCAGCGCACTATGTTTTTAGTTTATAGCTTTCTGTCAGCGATACCAGCTCACAAACACTTCACCGCTTCTTATGACATTCCTCCATCTGTGATTCAAACTCAAGCCTTAACCTGTTTGCTTTAAATGCATCAACCTGCAGGAAGCCAACGGCAGAATATAGGAACAGGAGTAGGCCATTCAACACCTCGAGCCTGCTCCTCCATTCAATTAGATCATGGCTGATCTGTACCTCAACTCCATTTATCTTAGCTCCATATCCCTTGATACCCTTACCTAACAAAAATCTATCGATCTGAGTCTTGAAAGCTCCAATTGACCCCCAGCATCCACAGCCTCTTGGGGGAGCAAGTTCCCTCTTTCCCAGCCTTGGAAAAGGTGTCCTTTCAGTACAAGTGTGAATTTTTCATTTACCACATCAGCCATCCCCTATGCCCCTGGATTCATGTTCATTCATACCATAGTACAACAATTGCATGCAATGTCTGATTATAATAATGACCAGAAACCATCTTACATAGAGAAACCTTTTTAAATTTTCATGGTCAAATATGTAATCTTAAATTAAAACAGAAATGCTGGAAACACTCAGTAGGTTAGGAAGCATCTGTGGAGAGAGAAACAGAGTTAACGTTTCGGGTCGATGATCAGCATCTTCCGTTTTTATTTCAGATTTCCAGCATCCGCAGCATTTTGCTTTTGATATCATCTTAAATTCCTTGACCTAATTTTAACAAGTAATTAGTAAGACCCCTATTTATTTCTGAACAGGAACAGAGAGCTACCTTTGACATTCTTTTGTTATTTTCTATAGTCTATATTTGTTGATTTTGCACATTTTATTCTATGCAGTGAGCACCAATAATGTTACCAAGGAAACTGCTTTCAAGGTCACATCATGCCTGACAGTGTAAGGCAGCAAATCTTCACCGGTGGAGATACAAACACCCAAATCCCTAACTATTTCTGGCGTGGGAAACTAGGTGAGCGTGAGTGGAATTTGGGGCAAATCCTGGGTACATCGGGGATCGAGCCCCTTCTCGCCCCGATACAGAATCCAAAAGGGTGGAGAGAGCACTCCTTCCACCTGGTCTCTCTCTGAAACAGACGTATAACAGGTGTGAGTGGGGCCCACGGTATTGTTTCCTTCGGGATTCAATCACAGCGACTGGCGTTAGGAAATCAGAAACTGCACCAAGGATGAGTTCAGAATAAAACAGAATTCATTCTTCGGCCAATTTGGCCAGACCAGCTCAACCACTCCCTCCACAGAGCAGCAAGGCACTGCCCGAAATTCCAGACCCCCCCACCCCCACATAAATGACATGGGCGGCCAGCCTATTATGCTCATGACCCCATCCCTGGGATTTGGGACAGATTCAACACCGGGGCAGATTGGTGGGCAGAGGTACCACCCTGTCACACAGCAGCCCTCCAGAAAGTTATAGCCAATGGTCATTAAAACAGGACGGTGCCAGAGATGGGAAACTATAGTTATGAGGAGAGACTTGAGATACTGGGACTATTTCCACTGGAGCAGAGAATGGTAAGAGGTTTTAATAGAGATTTTTAAAATCACAAAGGGTTTTGACAGAGTGAATAGGGAAAGACTATTTCCTCTGCTTGGGGGAGTCAGTGATAACGAGTCATCAATTTAAAATTATCACTGACAGTGAGGAGAGAGGGTAGAAGAAATTTCTTTACACAGAGGGTTGTAGGGGCAAGGAATGCTTTGCCACAAAGAGTGGTTGAGGCAGAGACCATTGCATCTTTTTAAGGGAAGAGTAGATAAACATTTGAAGCAGAGCAGGATACAGGACTACGGTGGGAGAGCAGGGCAGTGGGTTCAGACACAGTGGGCCTGAATGGCCTCTTCCTGTGATATACATTTGGATGATTCAAAGGTTGAAACCAGAGTACTCAGTCATTTCAACCACGTGCAATAATCCACTCTCTCGTACTAATGGACTCATCTACCTGCTCCTCAATTCCCCCAGTGATGTCAGAGGTTCCGTGAGTTCAATGATGAAACCAAAATATTCAAAACAATCAGAGAAGTATCAAGGGAGCTGATGCTAATCATGGTTCAAAGGCTGAGCTTTGGTTATGATATTGCCTCTGAAAGGGGCTATCATTCTTCACATGCAAACTTGGTCAGCGAGTATCAAGTCACTGTACTGTAGGGGGATAGGGGCATCAACAGCCAAGCATGACCCTGCCCTCACTCAATGTACACACACTCCAGCAATGGTAAATGAACAGCAAACAGCAGCTACACTCCTGCCTGATTTGTCTGCACCACAGACACTGAGGCTAATTGTAGCACCAAAACCAACAGCAGCGCAGACTGGGAATTGAACCCATGACCTTCTGATCTCTATGGCTTATTAGAAGACCAGGCAGATAGTTTTATCCAATTAACCATTGAGAAAAGCCAGCAGATCATCATTTCGATCCACACACCTGTACAGTGCCATCTCTACACAAGTGGAAGACCGGAGGTATCACGATCAGTGAGAAGTATCTGTATTGACGTATCACTGACTATCAAAGAGCTTCAAGTAAAGAATCTCACAATGTTTGACACGTCAGCAAACACACTCATTTCCACTAAAATCTCAACCAGTCCAATTAACTACATTTTGAGGCATACTTTCAGTTTGGATGAGAGCTTGCTTAGTCCCGACTGGATGTACTCATGATCTCTGAAACAATATCCCAAAGAGAAGGATTTCACACAGAGACACAACACTCCAGAAGGACACAGAGCCGATATTCACACTTACCCGTCTGCCTTCGAGAAATTTTAAAGCCGTTCCAATGTTGCTCACCCAGTGGATACGCTTTAACTTACGGCCCTGTTCACCAGGCTGCAAAAATGGGACACATATTAACTGTAAATACATTTACCCCCAAAACTGTTGTATCAAAGTATTAAAGTTGCAAGCTGTGCATTTAAAAATCTTAATAAATATGTTCAAAGAGGCTCCAGCCTTTCTCTTCACCTCTGCAAACTCCAGGGTAGTGAAGCTCTTCAGGAAGGAGTGGCTCTCACCAATTCTCCCCAATTTCCACCCCCTCCCCCTCCCCTCATTACACAGCAGAAAGTCTAACCACTTCCCCTTATCATCCAATGGCATTACCATCGCCGAATCCCCCACCATCAACATCCTGGTCACCACTGACCAGAAACTCAACTGGACCAGCTACTAGAGCAGGTCAGAGACTGAGTATTCTGCGCCGAGTAGCTCACCTCCTGACTCCCCAAAGCCTCTCCACCACCTACAAGACACAAGTCTGTGATGGAATACTCTCTACTTGTTTGGGTGAGTGCAGCACCAACAACACTCGAGAAGCTCAACACTATCCAAGGCAAAGCAGTCCACTTGATTGACAGCCCATTCACCAGCTTAAACATCCACTCCCTCCACCACTGGCGTACTGTGGCTGCAGTGTGTACTAGCTACAGGATACACTGCAGCAACTTGTTAAGGCTTCTTCGAAGCACCTCCCAAACCCGCGACCTCTACCACCTAGAAGGACAAGGGCAGCAGGTGCATGGGAACACCATCATCTCCAAGTCGCCCTCCAAGTAATCCACCACCCTGACTTGGACATATATCAGCTGTTCCTTCATCCTGGAAATCCCTACCTAGCAGCACTGTGGGAGCACCTTCATCACACGGGCTGCAGAGGTTCAAGGAGAAGACCTTCTCATGGGGCAATTAGGGTTAGGCAATAAATGCCGGCCTTGCCAGCAATGCCCACATCCCAAGAATGAATTTTTTAAGAAGTCGGACAGCAGTGCGGTATGAGGCTGTGACTCAATCATCAGATGCCGATGAGATCAAAGGGTTACTGTAGCGATTACGCAATCCCAGTGGGAACTGGGCTCATAGGTAGCACAGGTCAGCGATAGGCCTGTAGCCCTGATTCTACAGCTCACACTCCCTCCGATCGTGGATTTGGCCCTCATAAGTTAGAAGAGCCATCAGCAGCCAGGACTGTGAGGATGTAACGCATCCTTTCTCCCACCCTCTCACCACCCATCCCAAGGGCGTCAGCTCCTTACTGAGGTCCAGTTTCACGGGAACCAGCCACCTCCTGGTACCTCACCCGAGTGGCTATTGTCCATGTGTGAGCTTTGGCAATGAGTGTCCAGTAACTGTTTGACCATGGAGTGCACTGCAGCCATGCCCGATCGCATCGTCATCTTAACATCCACACAAACACTTCCAAAGGTAATTACTGGAAGCCAATCAGTAGTAGGAACTTTGGTACAATTTTAAAGGAGGTGCAGGAACAGAGAGACCTGGGGGTCTACGTACACAAATCTTTGAAGGTGGCAGGACAAGTTGATAAAGCTGTTAAAAAAATCATATGGGATCCTGGGCTTTATTAATAGAGGCATAGAGTACAAAGGCAAGGAAGTTATGCTAAACCTTTATGAAACACTGGTTAGGCCCCAGCTGGAGTATTGTGTCCAATTCTGGGCACCACACTTTAGAAAGGATGTCAAGGCCTTAGAGACGGTGCAGAAGAGATTTACTAGATTTAAGGTGAGAGGGGAGAGATACAAAAGGGTCCAGAGGGGCAATTTTTTCACTCAAAGGGTGGTGAGTGTCTGGAACGAGCTGCCAGAGGCAGTAGTAGAGGCGGGTACAATTTTGTCTTTTAAAAAGCATTTGGACAGTTACATGGGTAAGATGGGTATAGAGGGATATGGGCCAAGTGCAGGCAATTGGGACTAGCTTAGTGGTATAAACTGGGCGACTTGGACATGTTGGGCCGAAGGGCCTGTTTCCATGTTGTAAACTTCTATGATTCTATGATTCTATGATTCTAGAATGGTACCAGGGATGAGGGACTTCAGTTATGTAGAGAGACTGGAGAAGCTGGGGTTGTTCTCCTTAGAACAGAGAAGGTTAAAGGGAGATTTGACAGAGGTATTCAAAGTCACAAAGAGTTTTGATAGAGTAAATAAGGAGAAACTATTTCCAGTGGCAGAAGGTTTGGTAACCAGAGGACACAGGTTTAAGGTGATCGTCGAAAGAACCAGACGCGACATGAGGAAACATTTTTTTACGCAGCGAGTTGTTATGATCTGGAATGCACTACCTGAAAGGGCGGTGGAAGCAGATTCAATAATAACTTTCAAAAGGGAATTGGATAAATACTTGAAGGGAAAAATTTACAAGGCGATGGGGAAAGAGCAGGTGAGTGGGACTAATTGAATAGCTCTACCAAAGAGGTGGCACAGGCACAATGGGCCGAATGGCCCCCTTCCGTGCTGTGAGATTCTATGATTCTAATTTTTCCTTCCTAACCCAGGGCCGCTGAGATCAACTGTAACATTCATACCACAGTCCCATTTTAGATCAACTGTAACATTCGTAACACAGTCCCAGTTTAGATCAACTGTAACATTCGTACCACAGTCCCAGTTTAGATCAACTGTAACATTCATAACACAGTCCCGGCTTAGATCAATTGTAACATTCGTACCACAGTCCCAACTTAGATCAGTTGTTTTAGCATCGAACCTAGTCTGCATTGTTTAACTGCTCACTGACCCATGGGGAGAGGGGAGACCACCAGTCTGATTTCTGTGCTGACTTCAGTTAATAAACTCACCAATTTCTGTCCAGATAGAACCTCCAACAGAGCAAGTAGCATCACTCCATCCTTGATATCTTCAAATAGCTCATTAACTACAATCGGGGGATTGCGCTGAAACACAAGAGAGAGAAACATTTAATCTCTGTCCGATTGGGATTGCTTAATTTCCAAACCTTGCAACAGTTCAAGATCATCTTTGCAAATAGGCATGGCGTTGCTGGAATAAAGATCACAATTTACAAAATACTCCTGGAATGTAATTTTAAACAAGAAATTGCAGTGCGGCGTTTTAATGTTCAGAGTCAGACACTTTCAAGATACCTTTTCTTGTGCCTAGAGCAAAGGAAAGTCAACCCCAAAGTTTCTATAAACCAAACATGGCCTTGTGATGAAGTAATCTGCGAGATAGTATGTCCGAGGTGAACAACAAACTCGACTTGCTGCTGATTTCTAGACTCCTTGTCAAATAAATGACAGAGAAATAACATTCTGACAGATTGCATCTCTCAAGCTATAAACTACTACATCAGGTATAATCAGAAGTGAAACTAAACAGAGATAGGATTGCCAACTCTGGTAATACATATTCCTGGAGGTGTCACCACATGACCTGTCTCTAACCGCCCTGCCCCCATAATCCTGCCATTTATTCGCCCAACATATCCATACTCACGGTGCACCGTCTTCCCACACCAATTGGAAAGCGAATATCCAATATTTTTCTGACTAGTAAACAAAAGTGATCAAAAAAAAATTTTTTAAACATCATTTTTTAGTGCCCCTCTGACTTTTCTCCTGTGTTGCTGGCAGCAGTATCCTGGAGATTAGTCTTTAATTCCTGGGGACTCCAGGGCAATCCTGGAGAGTTGGCAACTCTGAATAGGGAATGAGCAAACACAGCAGGTTTTACTAGATTGCTACACCCAGCATCTCTTTCAAAACAATAAAAGTCCAGCTACCTTTTGGTAGAGAACCTTAAACAACTTGTGTCCTTGATGAAATGTTCTAACGTGAGAGAGACAACCTCATGGAATCTACCATTAACAACCACCCGAGTGACAATATGGCGACAAAGGCCAACTAGTTTATAAGAAAAGCATGCCACACTTATTCCCTGCTCTACCTATGGAGCTGCCATTCAAGAATAGGAACAGGAGCAGGCCATGCAGCCCCTCAAGCCTATGCACCATTGAGTTAGATCATGGCTGAGCTGTCTTTCAACTCCTTTTACAGGCCTTTGCACCATATCCTTTGATACAATTTCAATTGACCCAGCACCTCCAACAGTGCAGCACTCCCTCAGTACTGCACTGGAGTGTCAGCCTGGATTATGTGCTCAAGTCTCTGGAGTGGGAAAACCCACGACCTTCTGACTGAGAGGCGAGAGTGCTACCAACTGAGCGTAAGAATGGTTCCGTCCACAGGAACCATGCAGTTCTGGTCTCAGGATAATCAATAAGAGATGGGTACTTCTCCTCAGGCCAGTCTCGATCTACAAGACTTCAACAGCACCTCCCTCCCCTGCGACCAGTATCACTGAGAAGGACAAGAGCAGCAATGTTGTGGGAACACCATCACTTTCCAAGTTCCCCTCCAAGCCAGATGCCATCCTGACTTGGGACATATATCACCATTCCTTCATCATTGCTGGATCAAAATCCTACCTCTCACCTTTGTGTGATCACCGTCACCACCTCAAGGAGAAGGGAACTAGGAGGGGGTGATAATAATATGACACATCCCGTGAGTAAATAAGAAAACTATAAAAGACCCTGTTACAAAAGGATAAGTACAGGTAACTCCAACACACATTACAGATGGATCTTACCCAGGCTGTACTTGTGTTCAGTTCATTGTATCAAAGAACATAACACATTGCAATCGGAGGACTGCAGAAGCACTATTTTATCACTAAACCGAAGCTAACTTCCCCTTCAAGTATTTATCCAATTCCCTTTTGAAAGTTACTATTGAATCTGCTTCCACCACTGTGTAATGTAAAATATGCCTCAACTGCACTTTGACTATAAAAACACAAGAACACGTCTTGGGGTTTATTTTTTTGCATTACTCTAGAAATAGCGCTGATCGTTCTAAATGGCAGTCGGTGCCTGGTGAGAGGAAGACATTTATTGAATTGGTTGAAATCCAGTGAAACGTTTCGAAGTTATTGAAGTGACACTTCCTTGTTTACACACGTGGCAGATGCTTCCGTTTAGATGGTGAACAATGCAATGTCGCTTAGCGCAGTTTCACCCCCATGAGGGGAGTCAGGTGTTACTTGTTTCCTAAAGGGCCCGTACTTTTTGAATAAGGAAAAAGCACTCACATGGTCTGAGTAAGGAAACCCTTACGATGTTGCAGCGACGAGCCAGCTGCCACAGATGGCACCCTGAACATGGTGGCCTTGTCTCCCCAACAGAGGGGGGTGGGAAACTCATTAAAAGTGATCGCTCTTTAGTGACACCGTGTGCTGCATCGTTTCCCCCGGTTACGCCATAATGCCGCTACAGCAACCGCTGTGAAAAGCCACAGTCCCAAGAAGGTTCAAGCTCCGCACAAGACTTCACTAATGCCCTAAACACTGCTGCTATTAGGTCTGACGCCTAATAATTTCAGCCACTGCTGTATGAGCATTTTGTTAGAATCTTTCGCATCATATAGAATCACAGAATCTTACAGCACAGAAGGAGGCCATTCAGCCCATCGTGCCTGTGCCGGCTCTTTGAAGGAGCTATCCAATTAGTCCCACTCACCTGCTCTTTCCCCATGACCCTGCAATTTTATCCCCCACAAGTATTTATCCAATTCCCTTTTGAAAATTACTATGGAATCTGCTTCCACCGCCCTTTCAGGCAGTGCCTTCTAGATCATAACAACTCGCTGCGTAAAAAAAAATTCTCCTCATCTACCCTCAGGTTCTTTTTCCGATTACCTTAATTCTTTGCCCTCTGGTTACTGACCCTTCTGCCAGTGGAAACAGTTTCTCCCAATCTACTCTATCAAAACCCTTCATAATTTTGAACACCTCTATTAAATCTCCCGTGACTGACAATTTAATCTCGAAATCTTCAGACCACTTCTCCCGTGGAATCACAATGTGCTTGATGACTGGTGACACAGTCAGGTTCAAGGCAGGCCGTGAAGGTTTGAGTAATACTTCCTCCAGCTTTTGCAGGCAGCCAGACTACCTCCTGCGCATCAATCTGCGTGAATCTGCAATCCCTCTACCCTGCGGCCTCTTTGATAAAGTGCAGCACGGGGTGTCGGGTGAGAGAGCTGACTGCCCTCTTGTGCCCTATGTATCGTGCAGCCGATGCTCCTGTAAACGACCCCCCTCCCCGCCAACCCCCCCTCCACCGTTCCAGGAAAACTTTAGAGAGTTCCTTCAACAGTTTGCAAGACGTGGAACTCCATCCGCCTTTTACAAGACAAATGATGGGCAGGGAGCGGAGCTGGAGGGAGGATCTACACTCCGGTTAGTGGCCAGGACCCCTGAGGAGCTTCAAGTTATTTCTTTGAAAGAAACTGTAACGATCAGGCCCATAGGACAGCCCCCCACCCCCCCAGCCGGGCAAATGCCAGAGATGTGCCAGAGGTATCCACTGCGCTCACCTGCCCTCCTCCTGCCAATCCGCTGACTCCGCAGACTTTAGCGGGGTCAGCGCCGGAGGGCGTGATCCCGGTGCAATCGCCAGGTGTGCGCCCCGAGAGATTTCGGGGGCTACGTGAGGATGTTGAGGTAATTCTTTGTCTTGCACTGCGGGAAGCTGGCTCGGAGTAGCGGTGGCTGCTTTCAACTCGCTGGAGGAAACCAACACTTTGAGGAATTCCAAGAGCTCGGAGAGGCCCACTGGTCTGTGTTCAAACCGATCAGTGGGCCTCACGGGGAGGCGCCCTCTGGCCTGTTGTCACTCGTGCCAATGGCAGTTCAGTTCTACCACGCAGCCCTGAACATGGAACAGGAGGCAATGTCTTAGGAAGGAATGAACCCAACACATGGCACCTGACACTGACAGAGGTCCATCAGGGTCCATTGCAGCTATACCCTGGGGAGCTTGCCTGCTGGCCGTACAGACATGAGGTACCAACTGGTCTTTTTCATATGTTTGTGAGGGAGTGGTATTTCTTAAAAAGAGCTGGTGCAAAAAAAGTTCTGTTAGAAAAGTTTCTACAGTTCAAAGTTCTGGTGCCCACTGTTCATATTGTAATGAGTGAATTGGAAAGAACCAATCAGGACAATTGTTAACAAATCAAATAGTTGGTGACCATCTCCCAGGTGGGGCTGATAATACAGACCCCCGCCCTCCCCTCGTGCAGTGCAGCGCTGTACAGGCACAATAATGAGGTCAGCTCATTTGTATAATTTACTCATGCTCCAGACACATCGGCCCCAATATTACAGGGAGGCGGGATGGCAGCTGGGGGGGAGCGACTGGGCGCGTGGGTAACCCGCCCGGTAAAATCTGTCCATTCCCCACATGATCACAGGTAAATTGAAGCCACTTAACATGGCTTCCGGGTGTCGGAAACCTGCGCACCCGCATCACAGGCTGTCAGCTGGAGGAGCCCTATTTAAAGGGGTATTCCTCGAATGACTGATCCTGCAGCAAACAACAACACAGGACCACGGAGCAGTCCAGGGGAAAGGCTGCCCCCAGGTCTAATGATGCCTCACTCCAGGTGCTACTGGATGGGGTGAGGAGGAAGAGGGAGATCTTCTACCCGGTGGACGGGAGGAAGTGGCCTGCCTCTGCCACCAAGAAGGCCTGGCTCGAGGTGGCAGAGGAGGTAAGCAGCACCAGCAACATATCCCGCACCTGGATACAGTGCAGGAAGCGCTCCAATGACCTAACTAGGTCAGCCAAAGTGAGTACACTTACTCATTCTCCTACACTCCGTCTTCCACATCACCGCCCCCACCTCACAACTCCTTCGGCACTGCCAACACTACTCATTGACATCACTCCTCACACCCACTCAAACCTCATCCTCAACTTACCTGCACTTACTCACCTACCCAGTACTCATCCCACCACTACCACTCAACCCAATCCTCATACAATATCATGGCTCTGTCTCATACTCACCCTCTGATGCATCTCTTTCACGGTCAGCCTCACCCAAACCATTGCATTCAGCTGTTGGCCACGTCACCATCCCTCACTCACACCCCTCTACTTTCTCCCCTTATAGGAGAAGAGAGCCCAGAATGCATGGGAGAGGGCGAAGACCGGAGGGGGGCGGCAACATCAGGTCGTTCTCACGGACGCGGAGCAGGAGGCTCTTGAATTGAGCAACACCCTCGAGTGCCTGTCTGTGGGGGATGCCGAGACTGCCACCCGACAAACGGCTGGTGATGGAACTTTAACATTCAGCACTCACAATAGCAAATGATGTTAACATGCCTTGCCATCTTCAGCACCTCAACATCTGTCATCATGCTTAATATTGCCTTCTGTTCTCTTACAGGGCCTTCAGCGACTGCTGTGACGGCGGAGGGCGATTCCTCAGAGGACCTGCCGGCCTCCAAGGGGCACCGTCACATCTGAGCGAGCCATCCACCAGTGCAGATACACACACATCGGTGGATCCCCGTGCTCAGTTAGCTGGGGTTGCACATGGTGAGTCACCACACACATGTGAGCACGAGCAGACACTGGTTGCAGGGCCAGCTGTGGCGAGTCCGCCTCGGTGGCAGCATTCTTCTCCAGGCTCTGCTCAGCTGGACACAGATGCTGAACCCTGGGGGCCATCCTTTAAAAGGAGAATGATCGAGGGGCAGCAGCACATTTGCGAGGTGCTGGTACAGGTGCCACGCGCACTCTCCACAATCGCGCAGAGGATGGAGGAGTCCAACTCCTGCATGAGTGGAATGGTGGCACAGGTACAGGAGGGGATCTCTGAGATACTGTCACAGGGACGTGAGGGCATCTCTGAGATTGTGTCGCGGGTAAGTGTGGGAATGTCTGCGATGGAGGGAAGGCTAGCCTCCATCGAGCTTCAAGCACGGATCAACAATGAGTCCATTGAGGCTCTGACAACGGCCCTTCGGATTCAGGGTGAGCAACTTTCTGCCGCCTTAAACAGGCAGGCAGATCCACTAGCACTGGCCTTACGAGGCTTCACACATGTCCTCCAAACTGTCGTTCAGCAGGGTGGTAGGAGTGATGTGGGCCTGGCCCAGGAAAGGGATGATGGTGAAAGGGGACATGGATGTGGGGACGCCACTCAAAGCGCTCCCACGTCTCACCCGTTGCCCCCCTCTCAACCAGTACCCGCGATGCTGCCTCCTCTCCAATCGGTCACGGCATGAACAAGAGCAACCCGCCACTACCTCTGCTGCAGCCACAGAGGAAGCACCACGTAGGAGTAGTAGGAAGCGTAAGGCAAAGATTTCATGAACACAAAGGGGATGCACAAGGGTGTTTGACGCTTTGTCATGTTTTTTATTTATATTTCATTTTTGTTCAACTCACATTAAATATTATATTGTCACCACTACTGCCACGCCTTGGCCATTCTTGACTGGCTAGTGTAATAAGTCCCTTTTATGAGGTTCTCCATGAACACCCACACTTGATGCCACCCATTAGGTCACCCTACAGTGGGTGTATGTATAGTTGCACGACTATTTTGTGCAGGTGCCTGTGGCGCAGCACTGTGTGTGGAGCTCCACGTGGCAGCGGTGGACGGCATGCCTGGCGAGGCTGGTGATGTTGCTCGTCCTCGGGTGAAGTGATGAATGCAGCCATGGTGCCCCCCATCCTGACGGTGTGGGTTTGAGGGGGTGCGCAAAGTAGGTAAATGTGTTTGCACAGCAGAGTTTAGGGTATAAATTAATAATTTTGAGTGGAAAGACAAAGGTGTTTCAGCCAAAACTTTGTCTGAAGTGACAGAGTGCCCTGCTGCAATAAATGAGGTAATCCCCCCAACTGTCAAAAAATCCTTTGCATCTCCCACTGGCTGCTGACTGAAACACGTCTGCTCCAACAGGGAGTGTTTCCACAGCACGGGGTTTCCCACAGCATGAGGATCCTTCAAAATTACACTCCTGCCAAAATCTCCAGTCGATGAGGTCTGTCAAGTACCTCAACTAGCTATACAAGTATCTAAATCATCATCCCGCCGGCTTTAATTGCCGGCGGGAGTCCCGCATGCGGGAGCTGTGTGCGCACCTGAACGCATCATTGGGGAACCCGGAAGTGAGCGGGTTGGAGCCAGGCTCCGAACCCGCTCCGGGATTCCGGCATTTTAGGAGCCCCCCCGCCCCCAACACACCCGCTCGGCCATCCGAAAATCGGCCCCATAGAATTACACAGAATGTACAGCATAGAAACAGGCCATTTGGCCCAACAGGTCCATGCCGGTGTTTATGCTCTACATGAGCCTCCTCCCACTTTACTTCATCTAACCCCATCAATATGTCCTTCTATTCCTTTCTCCCTCATGTATTTATCTATCTTCCCCTTAAATGCATCTTTGCCAGTCGCCTCAACTACTCCTTGTGGTAGCCAGTTCCACATTCTAACCAATCTCTGGGTAAAGAAGTTTCTCCTGAATTCCCCATTGGATTTATTAGTGACTACCTTATATTTATGGCCCCTAGTTCAGGTCTCCCCCGCAAATGGGAATATTTTCTCTACGTTTATCCTATCAAACCCTTTCATTATCTTAAAGACCTCTATCAGGCCACCCCTCAGCCTTCTCTTTTCTAGAGAAAAGAGCCCTAGCCTGTTCAATCTTTCCTGATAGGTATATCCTCTCAGTTCTGGTACCATCCTAGTAAATCTTTTTTGCACTTTCTCCAGTGCCTCTATATCCTTTTTATAATATGGTGACCAGAACTGTGCATGGTACTCCAAGTGTGGTCTAACCAAGGTTCTATAGAAGTTTAACGTAACTTCTCTGCTTTTCTCACGATGTGCATTTTTGGGTCCCAGCAGCTGTTCAAGGGCTGCTGGTTGCTGTTTATGTGCTGGGTTTGTAGAAAGGGAGAGGCACGGTGTACGGGGCAGAGGAAATATGCAAGGGGGGGGGCACCAGAGCCGTGAGTCAAAGGGTAAGGGTACAATTTTTTTTAAATGTCGAGGTTGCCTCTCCTTCAGCGTCCTTCCCAAAACGGGCAAGGTGTTGCTGGGGCACTGTTTGGTTTTAAATCGTAAGGTGCAACTTAAACAAATCTGAAGAGGCAATCTTCTAATTTGCTCAGCAACAGGAAATGATCTATCTACATCTATAATATATTTTTAAAATCTTGACTATGTGCACTTCCTGTCTACAAAACCTTACTTCCTGTCATCATGTATGGATCACATTTTTGTGTCAACTTTTCCCTATTATAAATTCCTACATCCACATTTATAATGTAAACTACCTATGTAAACATCACGCTGTAATTATGCCATCCTACCAATGGTGGCCCTAGAGTACTTCAGTTTTGTGTCTTCCAGCTCCTCAGCCTGTACTGGAGAGAAACTCCTACACTTCAAACAGCTATACTCCTCTGATTCCCAAACTCCCCTAAGTTTTGCTGTTTAACTACTAATAACTTGCTGAAGACTATACTTGTTCTTGACTACTCAGGAGATCAACTAATATATTAAAAAATCTTACATCCAGTGGCCATCCATCCTTACTTTGGACATCAACATCTGAAAAGTATTTTAGGACAAAAGAAGAAGAAAGCCAGTCATTTCTTGCTGTTTTTTTTCTGATAACTTCGGCACTCACCAAAGGGGCATGGAACAGGGAGTCACATTCAGCTGGCAGCAATTAATCTCTAATTGGCCCCAGGAGCTGCCTATTGGGAATCACTTCCTCACAGTGAGAGCCTGAAGCAGGGTCAGGCCAGGTTAAACACGGCTCCATCTTCGCAGCTAGACATCACAGCTCCCCTCTCTCCACCCAACAAGTGGAGAAACGCCACGGGAGATCAGTTAGTCATGATGTAATCTGCTAAGAGCCACATGGAATCTCGCTAGAAGTTGCAATTAACCAGCTCTCTAAGCATTGCTCACATCACACAGGAAACTTAACGACAGCATGAACAATGGAACTGTCGAGGCGCACTGAATCACAGGGATTGAGTAACAGATAAAAGGATAACGTTTCAGCACCAGCCTGTGACGCTGGCAGTAAACCTGCTTCCACTGTCAGACTGTTGCAGGGTTACAAACACCAGTCGACTGATCAGCCTCTAAGAAACACCAGCAGTTCAAGCATCTGATCAAGATCACAGTGAAATGTGGCCATTTTGTTCAAAGTGACTGAGCAAACCATTCACAAACAGCAATGTATGAACTGCTCACCCACCATACTGTTAGGCTCGATTACCACTCAGCTCTCCGAATAATGAATTTATGAGCAATAAGAAAGAACGAATGAACAAACTCCCATTTCTATAGTACCATTTCACGACCTCAGGACTTTCCAAAGTGCTTTACAGCCAATTAAGCACTTTTATTGAAGTAATGTAGGAAACATGGCAGCCAATTTGCCACAGCAAGATCCCACAAACAACAATGAGATAATGACCAGATAATCTGTTTTAGTGATGTTGGTTGAGGGATAAATATTGGCCAGGGCACTGGGAGAACTGCCCTGCTCTTCTTCGAATAGTGTCATGGGATCTTTTACGTCCACCTGAGGGGGAAGACGGGGCCTCGGTTTAACGTCTCATCTGAAAGACAGAACCTCTGACAGTACAGCACTCCCTCAGTACTGCACTGGAGTGTCAGCCTGGATTATGTGCTCAAGGGACTTGAATCCACAACCTTCTGACTCGGCTGGGAGAGTGCTTTGACTGAGCCACGGCTGACAATCAACCATGATCGCACGATCTTTTAGGAGATTTCCTGAGCATAATTTGCTGAGCATAATTTCACATGCCTGAGGGACAGCTGATGCTGACAGTAAATGCAGCTTAAATCTATTTATTTTACTGCAAAAGGATCTATTTGTCTTTAATCTCTCCTGTTGCAAAGCATTAAAGTGGTTTGTTTAACACCGTATAAACAATCCTTGTGTAAAACTGTTCCCTGGGTCTTGTGCATATTACAATTCTTTTTTATTGGTTTCAGACCGGGTGATTGTAATAACATACAAACTAAATTGGGGTATCGCTGTAAAAAGATAGAACCATTCGGCCCATTGCGCGGTGCTATCTCTTTAACTGGAGCTATCCACTGTAATTCCATTTCCCTGCCCTTCTGATCCACCAATACAGGGAACAATTAGCCTCTGTACCAAGGCACATTGTTCCTTCATCACCGTCCCAATGAAATTCTGCTATTCTGTACAAAAGCACAGCTGAAATTAATGCACATGAAGTGATTAATGTTTATTCAGAGGCACGAACCAATGCTTTGGGACACCAAACAAAATAGCTCTTTGAGATCACTGTCATTTGGGTATTGCACAGTGCATTCAAAAATAAAATACAATTCCGGCACTAATCTTCAGAAGAGAAACCTAGGATGAGCTGGGCTGATCCCACAGCAAGTCCCAACTTTGCAGCATTAATCAAACAGGATAATTAGACATCTAGAATTTATCAAGTCTCCGTAAACTAAATAAAAAGGTCAACCGCAACTCTTGGAGCGAGCAGCTAGACCACTGACAGCTCTCACTTCCTTTTACATCTGACCAAGGAGCCAAGGAGCAGTCTGCCCGGGTGCCAAGGTTTCTTCAACGAGAAGCGTGTGGATTACTTTCATGGATACCACAGTGGCCTTGGTCCACAGACAGCAATTCTCCTCAAGACCCATCCATGCTCTTGTGAAAGACTGGCTCGCAGCCTGCTCATTAGGGCAGGAACTTGCTAAATTATAGCACTGACCACTTTTCTCGAAAACAAGGCAGAGCCATCAACGACTTCACAAAAGGACAGAGTGAATCTTGTTCACAGGATCATTAAGTGGTTTCCCCCCAAAGGCTAGGTAATGCAATGGATTCGCTTCCTGTCTAACCCTGGTGTTTGTGTTAAAATCCATCCAAAACTAATGAGATGAAGAGCATCGTCCTGTTGGCTATGCGGGGGCTTGTGTGCAACGAGTTGGCAGCGCTTTAGATTATGAATGGTGCTATTTAAGTGCAAGGTCTTTCTGATGTAAACTTGAGCTCATCCAAAGCTCTGCTGCCCGTACCATAACTCACACCAAGTCCGGTTCACCCATCACCCTTCTGTTCGCTGATCTACATTGGCTCCCGGTCCAGCAACGCCTCGATTTTAAAATTCTCATCCTTGTTTTCAAATCCCTCCATGGCCTTGCCCTTTCCTACCTCTGTAACCTCCTAAAGCCCTGCAACCTGCAACAAGATCTCTTGTTCCTCCAATTCTGGCCTTTTGTGCATCCTCGATTTCCTTTGCCCCACCATTGGCGGCCATGCCTTCAACTGCCTAGGCCCTATGCTCTGGGATTCCCTCCCTAAACCTCTCCACCTCTCTCTCCTCCTCTAAGACGCTCCTTAAAACCTACCTCTGTGACCCATCTGTCCTAATATCTCCTTATGCGGCTCGGTGTCAATTTTTTTTAACGCTCCTGTGAAGCGCCTTCAGACGTTTTACTACGTTAAAGGCTCTGTACAACTGCAAGGTGTTGTTGTTTAAAATAAAATTTACATTTTTATGTTAATAAATGTTTCTATTTTAAATTAGAGGAATGTGCTGTAAAGGAAACAATTGAAGGTCGTGCATTGAGAATAAATGCGAAAAAACCAGGCCAGCAGATGCTATTGAATAGGATTCTGCATCTAGCAAATTCATTGGGACTCCTGGGGGAGCTTTCATTAGTTTCCCGATAGCCCAGGGACCATGGGGAATGCATGCTGTATTTTGAAGCCATTCAGACCAGGGGCATCCAATGTTCAATTTCGGGTCGGCAGTGAGTCAGCTGGCCCCAATTGCAGCAACATAGTCTTAAGCACATAACCTAGGCCGACACTACAGTCCTGCACTGTCAGAGGTGCCGTCTTTTGGATGAGACATTTAACCTCACAGATGGGCAAAAAACATCCCATGGCACTAAAAGAAAGACATGCATTTCTATAGCGCCCTTCACGAGCTCAGGACGTCCCAAAGCGCTTTGCAGCCAATGAAGTAGTTTTGAAGTGTAGTCACTGTTGTAATGTAGGAAACGTGGCTGCCAATTTGCGCACAGCAAGGTCCCACAATATGATAATGACCAGATAATCTGTTGTTTGAGGGATAAATATTGGCCAGGGTGAGAACTCCCCCATTCTTCTTCGAATAGTGCCTTGAGATCTTTTACGTCCGCCTGAGAGGACAGACGGCGCCTCGGTTTATTGTTTCATCCGAAAGACAGCACCTCCGATGGTGCAGCACTCCCTCAGTACTGCACTAGAAAGAGTGTCAACCTAGATTTTGTGCTCAAGACTCTGGTGTGGAGCTTGAAGCCGCAACCTCTGACTCAGAGGCGAAAGTGCTACCACTGAGCCATGGCTGGCACTATTGGAAGAAGGGCAAGGGAGTTCTCCCCAGTGCCCTGGTTAATATTTATCCCTCAACCAATACCACTAAAACAGATTATCAGGTCATTATCACACTGCTGTTTGTGGGACTGTGGACATTGAGACTACATTTGTCCAAGCTATGGACGGATATCTCTAGGCTCTGGAGGGAGGAGTCAGCCAGGGTCACAACTGCCCGGTCATTCCAGCTGGAAAGCGTGCATGGTGTGGGGGGGGGTCAAGCGATGACCAGGATGACCCTGTGTTGGCCTCCAATACACGAGTGAGGTGCCAACCCTCGGTATCTGGGTTCCTTCAAGTAAGGTGACCAACAATCGTTAGCGCCTTCAACTTGTGAAGGGAAATATCAGGGAGGGAGGAGCAAAGGGTGGGGAATAAAACCTAGAAGAAATATCCTTGGGGAAAGTATAGGAGCCAGAACTGAATCAGTCGCTGTAGATGACTCCCGCAGATATGAATCGAGAAGCCCACTTTTTGTTTGTTGTGTTTGAAGATTAAAATTGTGCTGTGCTGCGTTCTCTTGTGGGAGTGATCTCCATGGTAACAGCAATCTCGGCAGAGGCAACCGTTTCCATGGTAACTCACACCGCACGCAAGAGAATATGAATCCCATACCTATGTTGGTCGAGAAGTTAACTGATGACTCTGGATTTGCTATCAGGCCTCTCCATACCTGCCGAATGCAAAATCCATCTTTTAAAGTGGTCTCCTCCCCCATTCAGCTATAGCTCCCCCTAATCAACTTCCAAATTCACAGGAGGTGGGTTAAGACATCAGAAGGGGCAACCTTTGTATGTACATTTCTCACGTAGGATTTGTTTTCCTAAGTGGTGCATGTAATTGTCTACCCCTTGCAGACTTTTAATTAAGTAGCCTGTTTGATGGTCTCCCCAACAGGTCTTTATGGGGAAGGTCTCACACACACCCACGTGTCTGAGTGAACAAGAGACAAAATTAGTAAAAAACAAAGATAATCCAACACACTGTGTTGGATTTATCTTTGTCACAACAGAGTTTTCCCACTGGAAGGGTTGGGAGGGTTAATCCCGCCACATTAGTGCAGCCGGAGAGCGAGTCACATGTCCTTTCCCCAGAGTATGGCCACGCACTTCGACTAGAAACTTTCTAATATTTAATACAGGGACTCCAAAATTTATGCAACATTGGGGCCTTTGGGTTTTCCCAGATTTTCTCTGGGTTTGGAAAGCCAGAGGTGCAAGGGAACAGTTGACTTTATAGCTGCTCCCTGCCCAGATAGACTTGTCTCTGCGGATTAAAGAAAGACCCAAAAACGGAATAGGATGGACCATCAGGAATCTGATTCCAAACTTCAGGTTTATATCAGCAGGTTTGAAACAAGATTTCTGGTTCTCTCACCCTGCAATTACCACAATTAGGAGTAATGAGTACGATATACAAGTAATTCAAGAGATGACATGTGGTAAGTGTAACAGGCTTGGGAGGAACAGGTAACTTTGGACCAATGGTTCCCAATGCGTTCCACCATTGGGGTTTTCCTCGCGGCATGTCTGGGTCTGTTGCAGACTAATTGTTAGAGATTGATTGCTTTGATTATTCAACAACTCCATTATCATTGTATCATGGGACTACCAGGATGGTAGAAGGCGGACTAGATGGACCTTGGTCTCTTATCATCTTGCAATTCCTATGTTCCTAAAGACATATACTGCCTGTAATACCAAATGAGCTTAAGACAACGGATATCTGGGTCACTGCACATTCAAGTTATTGAGTCAATGATGAGACGGAAGTGCAAATACATCTTGATTTGACTGTCACTATTAACAGCCCATTACAGTCTCATTACAGAAATCCTTCAACATTTCCCACAGATTCCACTCACTGAAGGAACACTGGGGTAAATGTTACGATTTAGCGTTCCTGACACAGAGCTTCATGTGATGAGGACGAGTAAAGGGAATTCTCGCCTGACTCGATGCTCGTGCGACTTTCCAACCCTTGAATTTAACGGAGACGAAACTGCACAGGTGCCGATTCAGTCACTTCAACCTCCGTGCCCGAACTCCTGATTTGCATTCCAATACTGCGTGGCAACGTCTTCCGCAGAAGTGTTCGGAAACTAAAAACAAAGGGTCGCTAAACCTACACGATATAAACCACGTCGGAAAACATCACGGCATCGCCCAAGTGGGATAGCATTGTGACAAAAAGGGCACATGACTCTTCTCCCTCACCTGAAACAAAAGTTTGGCAAACTTTCTCATGAGGACAATGGTGCTGCGAGAGAGAGGAGCACTACTCCACTCTAGGTTGATGAAGCTGGACATTATTTGTTTCACAGCAGCTTCCCTCCATGCAAGCCTCAGCCATCTTGGGGTAGGAGTGTCCAAGCTCTTGGTCTTTATGGGCCATACATGCACCATGGATCCTTGGGGGACACGTACAAGGGCTAAATCCCTGTTCCTATTAACTTGCAGATATCGCTAGTTGCTGATACTAACAGACCTTGGTATTCTGATTTGGGATTTATCCACCATTGAGGCAACAGCGCTAAGAACAGCCCTTTCCAAACATACAGGCCCAGGAAATTCACAGGACAAACCAGCAAGTAGGAAATACTAGCACAAATAGGACAGAGTCACCCGAACTTCGAGGGGCTGGTTGCTGAGGTTTCAGGATGGCTGTTGCCCGCAAGTTGCAGTCGGGACACACTCCCCCTCTCCTGCTCCCAGTCTCAAGGGAAATAGAACCACCCTCTCAGTGTGGAGATTGTCTTAGAATATAATCGGGGCAATTAAAAGCTTCTTACCTTGGCTAAATGAGAATTGATCCATTTGGTGAAAGTTCTCTTCTGTACAGCCTCTTGCTCATCTGCAAAACATTGATGGAACAAACATGAGAAATGTGGGAGAGAATCTTTAAGATTTTGGACACAAGCAAAGAAACACCTTTATGTCCATACTTGTCTGCAAGATTTCAAAACAGCGAAGGTTTACACAAGACAAATCAAGGTGAAAAAAGGAAGAGCTGGAACTAGAATGAGATGCATGTAGCAGGTGGTGGAAGACTTGGAGAGAGGAAGGTTGAGCACAAACAGCTGCCCACCACAGCCAGCGAGGTTAAGCATAGGGTCCCACTACCCAGCCTCCTCCGGCCTGAGTTTTTTTTCCCCTCATCCATCGCCACACATAGAGGCAGATTTCCAACTTCCCGTCCAGGTGTAAAACTGGCGTTCCAGGCCGGCCGCCCGTCATAGAAATCAACAGGAATGAAAATCAGGCGGTTTCTCAAACGGGCAGCTGATACCCAATGCCAGGGCAGCAAGCTGAAAATCTAATCTGTAGTATCACTCCAGAACTGGAGTGCATTATCCAGGCTGACACTCCAGTGCAGAACTGGGGGAGTGCTGAACTGTCGAAGGTGCCGTCTTTCAGATGAGACGTTAAACGTCTGCCCACTCTGGTGGATGTAAGAGAATCCCATGGCACTATTGGAAGAAGAACAGCGGAGTTCTCCCCGGTTTCCTGGCCAATATTTATCCCTCAATCAACACCACCAAATGAATTGGTTATTCATCTCATTTCCTGTTTGTGGGATCTTGCTGTGCTGTCGTGTTTGCCTATAAAATAATAGTGACTACACTCCAAAGGTAATTAGTTATATAAGATGTGGAGATGCCGGTGATGGACTGGGGTTGACAATTGTAAACAATTTTACAACACCAAGTTATAGTCCAACAATTTTTATTTGAAATTTTTTATTTTACAGTTATATAAGAAGCATTTTCAGACTTCCTGAGGAGGTGATAGGGTGCTGTATAAAACCAAATTCTTTCTTTTCTATCTTCAGAAAATACACACACAAGAAAGATCTTATCGTTCTCCCATGTTATAATGGTGCAGAATTGAAATCAGAATAAAATAAAACAAAACACACTAACTCAATATTGCAGCTTCTTGTTTGTAAATTTAAGCTACTGACTGGTTAGCACGCATTCGTTTTTCAAAGAGTTCACACAAAGAATTCCTGCAGAGAATGTTAAAATCAACAAACCATTGCGAACTGCTACAAACAAAAGTAAAAACTGCAAATACACAGCAGGTCGGTCAGTATCAGTAATGGGAGAAGAGAGCTTAATGTTAATGTTTCAGGTGGAGGCCTGTTAAAACAGATCTCCAATCTGTCCTTTTCTTTTCACTCATGTTGCTGAATCTGTCGTGTATCTCCAGCATTTTTTGTTTTAATGGTCAATTCTGTTTCACTACATTTTTTCCCTCTACAGATTTCTAAACACGTGAATAGTTAACAAAGCAGAATCTACGCCAAACTAGCCGCTAAATCAGCTGTTCTTTCAATGCAAATCAAAATGTCTGTTATTATAATCAATAAAACTATTTGAAACTGAAAATCAGACACACTGTTATGGACTGGAATTTTTATACACTTCCACTGATTACAAAGAAAAACAAAAATAATAACAGAAGATCAATAAAATTAACGAATACAACAACCTGATATGCTCTATAACAGTCTTAGTTCTCTAGATAACTCCAACACAATTTTTTTGTCCGGTAATTCCTATGTTCATTAGTTCCCACTTAGGAACTAATGAACAAAGGAATTACCAGACGAAAAAAGACCAAGGTCCATCCAGTTCGCCTTCTACCATCCTGGTAGTTGTATGATACAATGAGAATGGAGTTGTTGACTAATCGTAGCAATCAATCTCTATCAATTAGCCTACAACAGACCCAGACATGAGGCGAGGAAAATCCCCAGTGGTGGAGAGCTTTGGGAACCATAGATCCCAAAGTCACCTGTTCCGCCCAAGCAATGCTACACTTACCATATGAGCATCCAAAAGAATATTTATTTTCTGACTGTCAGCCCTTAGCTCAGTGATAACACTCTTGCCTCTGAGTTAGAAGGTCATGGGTTCAAGCCCCACACCAGAAACTGAGGCACAAAATCTAGGCTGACACTCCAGTGCAGTATTGAGGGAGTGCTACTTTGTCAGAGGTGCTGTCTTTCAGATGAGATGTTAAACCAAGGCCCATCTGCCCTTTAAGGTGGATATAAAAGATTCCATGGTGCAAGAAGAGCAATAATGTCCTAGCCAACATTAATCCCTCAACCAATACCTAAAACAGATTATCTGATCATTTATCACATTGCTGTTTGTGGAACCTTGCTGTGCACAAATTGGCTGCTGCATTTCCCTACAGTAACTACACTGCAAAAGTACTTCATTGGCTGTAAAGTGCTTTGGGATGGCCTGAGGCTGTGAAAGGTGCTGTATAAATGCAAGTCTTTCTTTATATGTCATGTCTCAAACTGCTCATATACTGTATTCCAAAATATTATTTTCTGAGAGGCAATCTATCTAATTTGCATTTGAATGAATCAACACTATCTGCTTCCATTGTCTTCCTAGGGAGCTTATTCCATAGATTAACCACTCGCTCACTGAAATATTGCTTCCACAGATTAGTTTTGAGTTTATCCCCTTTCACTTATTAATTGCGAAGGAAACGGAGAAGGTTTTTTAAATGCTGCGAAAGGGTAATCTGCAATAAAAAGTGAAATTAGAAAAAATTATTATAACAGATATTGGGAGCGGTAAAAAAATTTCCTTTTGGATGCTCATAGTAAATAAAAAAATAAAAGAGCAAGTGGGCCCCCTTGATAATAAGACAACAAGATAGCAATAGAGAAAAATAACAGGTCCGGAATTAATTTCTGTTATCAAGCAGCTTTCACTGCAGAAAGAAACATGTTTTTTTTCCACAGCTAGTTGGAGATTTTTACAAATCTGTGGGGAAATGGAGCTGTTTAATATAATATAGTATTCATAATTTTAATATACATAAGTGAGGGGGACCAAATAGAATACATCCAAAAGTACAGAAAGAAATGAGAGTGAAACAGTCAGACCAGATGTTTGGAAAATAGCCATTATTGCTCCTGATTATCCCGGGAATTATAGATATGTTGGCTTGAGAAATTTAATCAGAAAATAACATTTTAATCTAAATAGAAAATTCAAGAATATTTAACTGAAGTCAACACGACTCAAAACCAACCAGAACTGATGAAGAGAATATTTTGACCGACAGATTTATCGGAATTCTAAGATGATGTGACTGTGTGTGGCAGATGGTAAAACAACTGGACATTCAGAAGGCATGTGAAAAGGTTCCTCACAAGAGGCTTCTGGCTATTATGAAATCTCTTGCGATAAAGAAGGATACTGTAAAGGTGTTAAATAACAATAAACTGTCTAAATCATAGAAAGAAAAGAGCAGTGACTAATTGTAGCAGCAATAACTGAACAGCAATTGTAGCAGTAATAACTAGTCAGAAATTGTAGCAGTAATAACTAGTCAGAAATTGTAGCAGTAATAACTGAATAGCAATTGTGGCAGCAATAATTGGGCAGCAATTGCAGCATTAATAATTGTGCAGCAATTGTTGCAGTAATAATTGAATAGCAATTGTAGCAGTAATAATTGAGTAGCAATTGTAGCAGTAATCATTGGGCAGCAATTGTAGCAGTAATAATTGCCAATGTAGCAGTATTAATTAGGCAACAATTGTAGCAGCGATGACAATATTGAGGTGCACCCTGGCTTTCAGGCCTTGGGATGTCTGATCTTCACAATAGGATAAGTTCTCCAATCTGATCATCCCAGTGAGGAGCTGTGCTCGAGGACAGGTCAGACAATTGCCTCTACGGTGGGGTAGCCCTATCCTTGACCCTCATTCCTTTTTAGTTTGGCTCTCTGTTGGGGACATGGGATTGGTGAATTTACTCTTAGTATTTAAAATCCATTTGGATGAAAGTATTAAAAAGGTGAGATGAAGCACCCCGGTATGGTACTGAGTCGTACAAACCGGAACATTCCATGTTTGATTCCTAGTCTTGTTGATCTGGCTGACCTTCTCCAGGCCTCAACTGGAAGGCTACATTCAGCTTTAGCATCCCGGAGCTGGGGAAAGAGTAACAATCAGCCTGGATCCCTCCTCATGGTAGCTGTCCATTGTCTCCTGTGCGCAGTCATCAGGGGCGAACAGGATCTGGCTTAGTGTGATGGCCCCCATTGTCAAATAACCTGCACACACTCACTTTCTAACCCGAGCATCAGGAATGGAGGTTCATACAACACCCGCTGGATAGTACCCCAGCCAGGAGTCAACACCTTTAGGAGAGGCGAGACAATAAAACAAGGCACAAATTAAATCAGAGGGTGACTCCGCGCATGCTTGCCAGTTACACCCAGCTCCGAGCAGCCTACTCACATGGCGCACTGGCAGAGGGATGCGTCCAGGTCCCCTGCCTGCTGCTTCATCAGGGACCGTGCTGGAGTGAGCGAGGAAAGAAGCAGCAAATGAAGGAGGGGGGGGTTGCTGGTGGGGTGGGATCAGTGGTGAAGCTGGCTTCGGCCGACAGGGGGAGGTGGGGGGGGGGGTGGGGTGGGAGGTCGAACTCGAGCTTTGGCCGACTTGGCGGGAAGTGGACCGAGTTGGGTACTGGGGGCTGCTGACTCCCCTGGTCGGAAGAACCGAGCCGGGAACCCACGCTGACTCACAGGCTGAACCCAGAGACCAAAAACGGGCAGCAGAGGTTTCTGGGAGCAGAATGGGGGCGGTCCTCCAAAGCCCAGCTGGCCAACCTCAAAAATGATTGCGGGGTCAAGACCCCCTCCCTGGCCTCCCCCTACCGGCTCCACCACTGGATGGGATCAACAACAACAACTTGCATTTATATAGCACCTTTAATGTAGCAAACGTCCCAAAGCGCTTCACAGGAGCGTTACCGGACAAAATTTGGCTCCGAGCCACATAAGGAGATATTAGGACAGGTGACAAAAAGCTTGGTCAAAGAGATAGGTTTTAAGGAGGGTCTTAAAGGGGCAGAGAGAGGTAGAGAGGCGTAGAGATTTAGCGAGGGAATTCCAGAGCTTAGGACCTAGGCAGTTGAAGGTACGGCCGCCAATGGTGGAGCGAAGGAAATCGGGGAGGAGCAAGAGGTCAGAATTGGAGGAGCGCAGAGATCTCGGAGGGTTGTAGGGCTGGAGGAGGTTACATAGACAGGGAAGGATGAGGTCATGGAGGGATTTGAACATGAGGATGAGAATTTTAAAATCGAGGCATTGCCGGACCGGGAGCCAATGTAGGTCAGCGAGCACAGGAGTGATGGATGAATGGGACTTGGTGTGAGTTAGGATATGGGCAGCAGAGTTATGGATAATTTCAAGATCCATTAGAAAGAAGTCTTGTTCCCCGACCGACCCATCATCTAAAACATGAGAAGTACTTTGATGGTGCAGTGAAACAGTGCATTCCTCTGGGTCAGTAGCACAAGTGAACGCAGGTGACTGCAAAACATACAGTGGGATGACCTTATGATCTGCTCTGTAACCCAGCAAACATGATGTGGAGATGCCGGTGATGGACTGGGGTTGACAATTGTAAACAATTTTACAACACCAAGTTATAGTCCAGCAATTTTATTTTAAATTCACAAGCTTTCGGAGGCTACCTCCTTCCTCAGGTGAACGATGTGGAGAGATTGCCCCGAAATTATGCTGGTACCACAATGGATTACTGAAAACAAGTACAACTGCAAAGGCCTTCACGCGTGATATTAGCGTGTTGGTGCAGCTTCCGTTATGATCAGGCATGAAGCTTCTACTGCTACCGTCATGCCCAAAAGTAACATACCACTGGTTCAGTTATCCCTCCTGATTTTAGCAACTGGTCCCTGTTCCACCTTGCACTTTTCCGTCTATCAGATGGAGTCAGGCTGTCGACAAGGGCTGTGTTTAAAATAAATCAAAACGGCTTGCAGTGTTTAAGGGCTGAATGAAGTTGGTTCTAACAGCACTGCACTCCCAGTTTTGGAAAATCATCAGGAAGCACCATTAACTACCAACCCACTTCCAATCTTAGTGCACAATAATTTAATATGTTTTACAGGACACGGCTTGTAACTGTAAAAAATGCAATTCCGCTGAAGCACTCACAGCACAGATCAGCTGATTTGAGAACACAGTGCACCGTTAAAACACAGAAAGGAAATCTGTGCTCGGTTATAAGGGATTCTGCCCTGCGCTCGCAATGCTCTCGCTGACAAGACACCACGTTCAAATGATTCGTTCGTTTGCAAATGTCAAAAGGGTCTGCCTTATTGACAACTCACCGCGGAGGTACTGAAAGAATCCAGTCACCAAGTTCAGTGATGTCACCCTCTTTCCAGAGACTCCCTTGCAGCTGGCCATTATGCGTGTCGCATCTTGGAATCAGCCCGATTTCCGTGTGATCTGCTGATCCCTGAGGGAGCTTGATTTTGCTGGAATATCCTCCGCTGTCCAAGTGCAGTGCGGTCGTTGATAGACACGCAGAGAAAACCCAGGATCAACAGCCAGAGTCTGATTCCTCCTCGCTCCCTCCTTCTGTGAAAGATGTGCGTCCCGTGAATCCAATGATTCGTGATTCACACTTCCACACCGAAGCTGTGATCTTCTACTATTTACACAATCTTGCTGCACTTTCTCTCACAACACATTGCCGATGGAAGATTAGATTAGCAGACGAGTGGCCGATCAGCATGTGTTAATCCGTGATCTCGAGCTTTCAGAAGAAGGCTGTCCTTGTAACCGTGACAGTCTGAGTGAAGAGTTGCAGCAATCAAACACTCTGGCAAATGGACTCTCAGCAGCCACTGTGCACACACAAACGCAGCCTGAGCACAGATTGCAGAGGACTGACAATGAACCGGTTTCCTGCTGCTGCGATAGTTATGCTCAAGCATACAGAGCATCTCAGAGAAGATTTGCAACAGAATTCACCCTTCATGTATTTCCCACAAGCTTCCACTATGCGCCTCCTGTTTCAGGAATGCTGAAGCAAAAATGCATTTCGACACAAAAAAAATGATGCATCGTTTTTATTTATTTTTAAAAATCGAATCCAACATTTTACTTTATTGAACTAACGCAAAGTTTTAATGAAGCTCACAAGCCATGAATGTAAACTGGGGCCCCTGTCATTGAAGCATTGATTAGTGCTTGGAATCCACCGACAGCTAGAACTGACTGGAATGCAAACCGTCCACTTTCCCATCTACACACAGTAAGACAATAATTTGACATAAACGGTGATTAAAGGAGCAATTTGCAGTCTGCTTGCACTGTGCACTTGAAATTCTACCTTACATTTATGGCGCTCTTATAAATAGGAACAGGAGTAGGGCATTCAGCCCCTCGAGCCTGCTCCGTCATTCAATTAGATCATGGCTGATCTGTACCTCAACTCCATTTACCTGCCTTTGTTCCATAAATGAGAAAACTTGCAAACGATTGTTTTAACTTTTCAAATCGATGTGCCAGAGGTGAAAGGCCCAGGATACGTTTGCAGTGTGCTGAATTTAAATTTGCAGAAATGAGGTGTATGAAGGTTGTGGGGCCGATTTTAAGCTCGAGGGGCACAGTGCGCTCGAGGGGAGGGGTGCCCACTATCCTAGGCATGGCCCAGTCGCACTCCCAGCACAAGCCCCTGCCCCTCAGGCAGGCTCCACTGCTGGCGTTGAGACATTCTGGTAGCTGGAGAGCCTGAGGCCCAAAGCTCGAGAAATTGGGAGATTTACTGTCCTGCCTCATTGAAGTGTAGCCAGAAGCTCCCATGGATCCTTCCTGGGGGGGGGGGCAAGGGGGAAGAGCGTGCAGGCTGGTCTAAGTTTGTGGGGTCAGGGGGAGTTCTAACACATTGCTGGTTGTTGAAGGTCCATTTGGGGCTCCCCGTGTCTAAGTGCCCAGAAAGTCGAGTGGACGTCTGCTGACCTGAGGTGGGGGGGTAGGCGGGGGTGGGGGCAGTGGGGGTGGAGCGAGGCCAAGTCTCCACCCAGACTGGGAAAGAGGCACTCCATTGTGTCAAAAAACAAATTTCCACCCCTCATCCTCAGGCCAGGACCCCCACTTCCAACAACAACAACAACTTGCATTTATACAGCGCCTTTAACGTAGTAAAATGTCCCAAGGCGCTTCACAGGAGCGATTATCAAACAAAATTTGACACCGAGCCACATAAGGAGAAATTAGGACATGTGTCCAAAAGCTTGGTCAAAGAGGTAGGTTTTAAGGAGCGTCTTAAAGGAGGAGAGAGGTAGAGAGGCGGAGAGATTTAGGGAGGGAATTCCAGAGCTTAGGGCCTAGGCGGCTGAAGGCACGGCCGCCAATGGTGGGGGGTTCAGGTGGGGCAAAGATTAGATTGAAAAAGAGAAAAGATAAAGAGGTAGTACAGGAAAGTGATGGGGGTAATGATAAACAGAGTGTGTCAGGAAGGGACAGAGCGTACAAACATAAGAGTGCACTAGCAAATGGGGCCGGGTTAGGAAAGAATGGTAAAAAGACAAAATTAAAGGTTCTCTATCTGAATGCACGCAGCATTCGTAATAAGATAGATGAATTGACGGCACAAGTAGAAACAAATGGGTATGATCTCGTGGCCATTACAGAGATGTGGTTGCAAGGTGACTAAGGTTGGGAGCTAAATATTCAGGGTTATTTAACATTTCGGAAGGATACGAAAAAAGATAAAGGTGGTGGGGTAGCTCTGTTAATAAATAGTGAGAAATGATCTTGGCTCAGAAGATCAAGATGTTGAATCAATTTGGTGGAGGTAAGAAATAGCAAAGGAAAGAAATCACGGTGGGAGTGGTATATAGGCCCCCTAACAGTAGCTACACTGTAGGGCAAAATATAGATCAGGAAATAAGGGGGGCTTGTAAAAAAGGTAATGCAATAATCATGGGCGATTTTAACTTTCACATAGATTGGACAAATCAAATTGGCAAAAGTAGCCCTGAGGAGTTCATAGAGTGCATTTGGGACTGTTTCTTAGACCAATATGTCGGGGAACCAACCACGGAACAGGCCATTTTGGATCTGGTAATGGGTAACGAAACAGGATTAATTAATGATCTCAAAGTAAAGGATCCCTTGGGAAGCAGTGATCATAACATGATAGAATTTCACATCCAGTTTGAGAGCGAGGATCTTGGGTCTGAAACTACTGTATTAAACTTAAATAAGGGCAATTACAAAGTAATGAGGTCAGATTTGGCTAAAGTGGACTGGGTAAACAGATTAGATGGTATGATGGTGGATAAGCAGTGACAAACATTTAAAAATATATTTATGACTTGCAACAAAAATATATCCCTGTGAGGAGGAAAGACTCCACAAAAAGGGTGAACCAACCATGGCTAACTAAGGAAGTCAAGGATGGTACCAAGTTAAAAAAAAGCATACAACATGGCAAATATTACTGGTAAGCCCGAAGATTGGGAAAACTTTAAAAACCAGCAAAGGAGGACTAAAAAAATAATAAAGAGGGAGAAAATAAATTATGAGAGGAAACTAGCAAGAAATATAAAAACTGATAGTAAAAGCTTCTACAAGTATATAAAAAGGAAGAGGGTAGCTAAAGTAAACATTGGTCCCTTAGAGGATGAGACTGGAGAAATAATAATGGAAAACAAGGAAATGGCAGAGGAATTGAACAGATATTTTGTATCTGCCTTCACAGTAGAAGACACTAATAACATACCAATAATAGTAGATAATCAAGGGGCAAAGGGGAGGGAAGAACTAAAAACAATCACTGACACTAGAGAAAAAGTACTAGGTAAACTAATGGGTCTAAAGGCTAACAAGTCCCCTGGACCTGATGGCTTGCATCCGAGGGTCTTAAAGGAAGTGGCTACAGGGATAGTGGATGCATTGGTTGTAATCTTCCAGAATTCATTAGATTCTGGAAAGGTCCCAGCGGATTGGAAAACCGCAAAAGTAACACCCCTATTCAAGAAAGGAGTGAGACAGAAAGCAGGTAACTATAGACTAGTTAGCCTAACATCTGTCATTGGGAAATGCTAGAATCCACTATTAAGGAAGTAGTAACTGGACATTTGGATACTCATAATACAATCAAGGAGAATCAACATGGTTTTATGAAGGGGAAATCGTGTTTGACAAATTTATTAGTTCTTTGAGGAAGTAACGGGCAGGGTGGATAAAGAGGAACCAATGGATGCAATATATTTGGATTTCCAAAAGGCATTCGATAAGGTGCCACACAAAAGTTTACTGTACAAGATATCAGCTCATGGTGTTGGGGGTAATATACGGGCATGGATAGAGGATTGGCTAACTAATAGAAAACAAAGAGTCGGGATAAAAGGGTCATTTTCAAAATGTCAATCTGTAACTAGTGGGGTGCTGCAGGGATCAGTGCTGGGGCCTGAACTATTTACAATATATATCAATGACTTGGATGAAGGAACAGAGTGTCTTTGCGGCCAAATTTGCTGATGATACAAAGATAGGTGGAAAAGCAAGTTGTGAGGAGGACACAAAGTGTCTGCAAAGGGATATTGAAAGGTTAAGCGAATAGGCAAAAATTTGGCAGATGGAATATAATATGGGAAAATGTGAAGTCATCCACTTTGGGAGGAAAAATAAAAAAGCAAAATATTATTTGAATGGAGAAATACTACAAAATGCTGTGGTGCAGAGGGATCTGGGCATCCTCGTACATGAAACACAAAAAGACAACATACAGGTGCAGCAGATAATCCGGAAGGCAAATGGAATATTGGCCTTTATTTCTAGGGGGTTGGAGTATAAAAGCAGGAAGTCATGCTACAACTGTACAGGGTGCTGGTGAGACCACACCTGGAGTACTGCGTACAGTTCTGGTGCCCTTATTTAAGGAAGGATATACTTGCATTGGAGGCAGTTCAGAGAAGGTTCACTAGGTTGATTCCGGGTATGGAAGGGTTGTTTTATGAGGAAAGGTTGAACAGGTTGGGTCTATACTAATTGGAGTTTAGAAGAATGAGAGGAGCTCTTATTGAAACATATAAGATTCTGAGTGGACTCGATAGGGTAGATGCTGAGAGGATGTTACCCCTCATGGGGGAATCTAAAACTAGGGGGCATGGTCTCAGAATAAGGGGTCGCCTGATTAAGATGGAAATGAGGAAGAATGTCTTCTCCCAGAGGGTCGTGAATCCCAAAAAGCTGTGGAGGTTGAGTCATTGAATACATTCAAGGGTGTGTTAGACAAATTTTTGGTCAGCAAGGGAGTCAAAGGAAATGGGGAAAAGGAGGGAAAGTGGAGTTGAGGTAAAAATCAGATAAGCCATGATCTCATTAAATGGCGGAGCAGGCTTGACGGGCCGAATGGCCTATTCCTGCGCCTATCTCTTATGATCTTATGGTTTTATGGAGTGATTATAATCGCAAAAGGCAAGAATTTAGGAGCGCAGAGATCTCGGAGGATTTTAGGGCTGGAGGAGGTTACAGAGTTAGAGCGGGGCGAAGCAATGGAGGGATTTGAAAACAAGGATGAGAATTTTAAAATCAAGGTATTGCCGACCGGGAGCCAATGTAGATCAGCGAGCACAGGGGTGATGGGTGAACGGGACTTGGTGAGAGTTAGGATACGGGCAGCAGAGTTTCCGCCCTGATCACCATGGTGCGAGTAGCCCCCACCACTAACCCCCCACCCCACCATGATAATAGCGGGGGGAGGAAGTACAGGAGACACACAAAGTAAAGCTCTTTCTAAGGAGTTACTGAGTTATTCTGGTCTCTCTGACAGGCCTGTTTTACAAGGGGTGCCTAGACTCCTCGTATTACCCCAGCATCCCCTCAGTAAAATCACCTCATGGAAACCGCTGAAAAATGGAGAGAGCCAGAGAGGAAGAAGCCATTTACAGAGCAAGGAGCACTCAGCAAATCCAGGGTGTGAGATTTATAGTCACTGGCTGGGTATAAAATCTTACAGCACAAAAGGAGGCCATTGGGCCCAAAGTGCCTGTGCCGGCTCTTTGGAGGAGCTATCCAATTCGTCCCACTCCCCCTGCACTTTCCCCACCTGTATCTGACACATCCAGCCAAAAATAACACATGGCAATCGGCGGGCAATATATTTCTGGCTCAAGCTCTTCTCCCTTTTAAAAAGGTCGATAATTCAGAATTATTCTGTTATTCACTTTTTTGGGGTTTTTCCCTTTCCCAACTCTTCATTCTTTCCCAAGTCCCTCTCCCATATTACGTTTGGTTCATTGATTTTCCTTTGTCCAGATAATTAACTTCTTTGCAGTTTATCGTAACGTTTACAATCATTAGGGAACGGGAGGAGGGAAGGGAGGGAACGGGAGGAGGGGAGGGGGGAACGAGAGGAGGGGAACAGGAGGAGGGAGTGCTTGGCTACTGAACTTTCACCTTTCACCCAAAGAGATAAATAGGAAATATTGGTGGGTGAGGAGGGGAGGAGATTGTACAACGAAACAGGTGTTGGCCATTCAGCTCCTCGTGCCTGCTCCGTCATTCAATTAGATCATGGCTGATCTGTACCTCAACCCCATTTACCTGCCTTTGCTCCATATCTCTTGATATTCTTCCCGAACAAAAATCTATCGATCTTAGTCTTGAAAGCTACAATTGACCCCCAGCATCCACTGCCTTAAAGGGGAAGAGAGTTCCATGTTATTCGAATTGTACCAGGGATGAGGGACTTCAGTTATGTTATGTGTAGAGACTATACTTGAAAAGGGAACATTTGCAGGGCTATGGGGAAAGAGAGGGTCTAATTGGATAGCTCTTTCAAAGAGCCGGAACAGGCATGATGGACCGAATGGCCTCCTTCGGTGCTGTATGATTCTATGATTCTATTTCCCCTGCCCTTTGTGTGAATGAAGAAGTTTAATTCAGAACTCCCACTGCAGAGTGCTTGTGACCTTGACTGACTGTCCCTGGAGCGGGGATCAGTCTCCTGCTGACTGAGCTGCCCACTGCCTGGTGATGGGCTGGGGAGTGGAGAGCAGCAGCTCGATGGGGCCTTGGGTTGGGTCGAGGTGAGGCCGAATTTCGGCGCGAATCCCCGTACGATCCACTTTACTGAAGTGGAGAAGTCGGGTGCAAGTAGTGAAGCGGAGCAAAGGCGAGGCATGAAGACCCAAGGCTGAAGGTCGGGATCCCGAACGCCACGCCTGTCATCGCTTACGCCAGTTGTAGCTTCACTCCTGGAGCACAGATACGGAATGTGGGATCTCACAATCCACGGGCAGGAGGGGGTGGGGTAACAAGGTCCTCAGGAGGGAGGGGGTGGGGGAACAAGGTCCTCAGGAGGGAGGGGGTGGGGGAACAAGGTCCTCAGGAGGGAGGGGGTGGGGGAACAAGGTCCTTGGGAGAGAGGGGGTGGGGAACAAGGTCCTCAGGAGGGAGGGGGTGGGGGAACAAGGTCCTCAGGAGGGAGGGGGTGGGGGAACAAGGTCCTTGGGAGAGAGGGGGTGGGGAACAAGGTCCTCAGGAGGGAGGGAGTGGGGTAACAAGGTCCTCAGGAGGGAGGGGGTGGAGGAACAAGGTCTCCAGGAGGGAGGAGGTGGGGGAACAAGGTCCTCGGGAGAGAGGGAGTGGGGTAACAAGGTCCTCAGGAGGGAGGGGGTGGAGGAACAAGGTCCTCAGGAGGGAGGAGGTGGGGGAACAAGGTCCTCGGGAGGGAGGGAGTGGGGTAACAAGGTCCTCAGGAGGGAGGGGGTGGAGGAACAAGGTCCTCAGGAGGGAGGGGGTGGAGGAACAAGGTCCTGAGGAGGTGGGGGAACAAGGTCCTTGGGAGAGAGGGGGTGGGGAACAAGGTCCTCAGGAGGGAGGGAGTGGGGGAACAAGGTCCTCGGGAGGGGGAAGTGGGGGAACAAGGTCCTCAGGAGGGAGGGAGTGGGGAAACAAGGTCCTCAGGAGGGAGGGAGTGGGGGAACAAGGTCCTCGGGAGGGAGGGAGTGGGGGAACAAGGTCCTCAGGAGGGAGGGAGTGGGGGAACAAGGTCCTCAGGAGGGAGGGAGTGGGGGAACAAGGTCCTCAGGAGGGAGGGAGTGGGGGGAACAAGGTCCTCAGGAGGGAGGGGGTGGAGGAACAAGGTCTCCAGAAGGGAGGAGGTGGGGGAACAAGGTCCTCGGGAGGGAGGGAGTGGGGGAACAAGGTCCTCGGGAGGGAGGGGGTGGGGGAACAAGGTCCTCAGGAGGGAGGGAGTGGGGGAGCAAGGTCCTCAGGAGGGAGGGGGTGTGGGAACAAGGTCCTCAGGAGTGAGGGAGTGGGGGAACAAGATCCTCAGGAGGGAGGGAGTGGGGGAACAAGATCCTCAGGAGTGAGGGAGTGGGGGAACAAGATCCTCAGGAGGGAGGGAGTGGGGGAACAAGGTCCTCGGGAGAGAGGGGGTGGGAAAACAAGGTCCTCGGGAGGGAGGGAGTGGGGGAACAAGATCCTCGGGAGGGAGTGGGTGGGGGAACAAGGTCCTCAGGAGGGAGGAAGTGGGGGAACAAGGTCCTCAGGAGGGAGGGAGTGGGGGAACGAGGTTCTCGGGAGGGAGGGAGTGGGGAAACAAGGTCCTCGGGAGAGAGGGGATGGGAGAAGGAGGTCTTTAGGAGGAAGGGTGGGACAACAAGATCTTTAGGAGGAAACGGGTGAGAGAAAAAGGTCCCCTTGACAGAGTTTGTGGGAGAATGAGGTTCTCGGGAGGAATGGTAAGAGATCCATATCCTCAGGCAGAAGCGAGGAGGTAGTTAGTGAGGGGCAACAGAAGGACAGGGGAATAAGAAACACAGAACTGTGAGAAGAACCTTGTAGGTCACTATTCTAATCCTGGAATCTCCCTGTTGTCCTACTCCGAGTAAAAAGAAAGAAAGAACTTGCATTTATACAGCACCTTTCACAACCTCAGGACATCCCAAAGCATTTTGCAGCCGATAAAGTACTTTTGAAGAGTAGTCACTGTTGTGATGTAGGAAATGTGGCAACCAATTTGCGCACAGCAAGATCCCACAAACAGCAATGTGATAATGACCAAATCATCTTTTTATTAGGTGTTGGTTGAAGGATAAATATTGGCCGAGACACTGGGGAGAAATCCCCTGCTCTTCTTCTTTTACATCCACCTGAGAGGGCAGACAGAGCCTTGCTTTAACATCTCATCAGAAAGATGGCTCTTCCGACAATGCAGCAGCAGAGTTGTATAATGAACCCTACCACTGAACAGTAGGCGGAGAACTATTCCTGTAGGAGTTATCTTTGTGTACGTGCACAAAAGGTACTGCTCCCATCATCACTTTCTCTATTCCTCCCTGCCCCCCTCCCAAATTATCGCAGAAAAGGAGAGACATTTCCACTGTGAAAATTAATTTGGGGTCCGGAACAGTTGGCCTTGTTCATACTCCCTTAAATGCGTCAACATGCCACATCATTTTATACTTTGTTCCAAAGTAAAGATATCTGTATAAAAACAACTTACACACTGTAAGAGCTGAGTGCAACAAAGATTTAAGTGGCTAAAGCAACAGGAAACTAAGAATAAATGGCAGGAGATTAAGTGTCATTTTTTCCATACTGTTAGTGCACAACAAGCCCTTTCTACTCGCTGCAGTACATTAAGATGTTCGAGCAGTTTCAATAGCCTTTTGTTCATATTACAGTGATATCATTCAGCACTAAAGTTCAGTTTGGAATCTTTGCAAACACCAAGTGATCGTGTAACAAGTTAAACTGGTGGCTGCTGTTTTACTTTCCATGCAAGAAGATCTATTGAAGAGCGAATCTTGCTACCAGAACCACTTTTAAAGACCGACAACAAACTATAACTAACTCAAACATCCTTGATGTCCACGTTTAAAGAGCAACTTTAAGTAAAAATCAGCCTCAGGACAGTGCTACTAACTGAGCCTCTGAATCACAAGGTTGTGGGTTTGAACCCCACTCCAGGACTTGAGCCCATAATCCAGGCTGACACTCCCAGTGCAGTACTGAGGGGGTGTTGCATTGTCAGAGGTGCCGTCTTCCGGATGAGATATTAAAGTAAGGCCCTGTCTGCCCTCTCAGGTGGATGTAAAAGTTCCTATGACACTATTCAAAGAAAAGCAGGGGAGTTCTCCCCAGTGTCCTGGCCAATATTAATCCCTCAAGTACCATCACTTTAAAAAAAACATAATAACTGGTAATTTATCTCATTTGCTGTTTGTGGGATCTTGCTGTGCACATCAGCCTACAAAACATCAGTGACTGCACTTCATGAGTATTTCATTGGCTGTGAATGTTTTGCGAAATCCTGAGGACATGAAAAGCACTATATAATTGCAGGTTCTCTCTTTCTACTGCAGCTGTTATATTGCTCTTTCAATCTGGATTCCGTGAGCTAGCTCCCTTTGTTTATCCTGTTAAATCCAGTTCTGCAGCCTAGCGGCAGACTCATAGACCGGGGTCAGACCGGAAAACGGACTCCTGGTCTAGGAACATAGAAACATTAGGAACAGGAGTAGCCCATACAGTCCCTCGGGCCTGCTCCGCCATTCAATTAGATCATGGCTGATCTGTACCTCATCTCCATTTACCCGCCTTTGATCCATATCCCTTGATACCATTACCCAACAAAAATCTATCAATCTCAGCCTTGAAAGCTCCAATTGTCCTCCAGCATTCACTAACCTTTTGGGGGGGGGGAGGGGGGACAGAGAATTCCAGATTTCCACTATCCTTTGTGTGAAAAAGTGCTTCCTGATTTCCTTCCTGACTGGTCTGGCTCAAATTTTAAGATTGGGCCCCCTTGTTTTGGACTCTCCCACCAGAGGAAATAGTTTCTCCGTATCTACCCTATCGAATTATTTTAACATTTTAATCACCTCGATCAGATCATCCCTCAACCTTCTAAACTCAAGGGAATACAAGCCTAGTCTATGCGACCCATCCTCATAATTTAATCCTACAAGCCCTGGTGAATCAGTGCTGCACCCACTTCAATATATATCCTTCCAGAGGTGGGGTGCCCAAAACTGAACACAATATTCTAGATGGGGTCTGACCAAGGTTCTGTACAACTGAAACATCACTTCCTCACTTTTGTATTTCAGCCCCCTTGAGATAAAAGTCAACATTCTGTTAGACTTTTTAATTGCTTTTTGTACCTGTCCATTAACCTTTAGTGATTTGTGTACATGGACACCTAAATCTCTTTGCCCCTCTACAGTTCTTAGTTTCTCAACATTTAGAAAATAGTCTGGAGTGATTACAGAGGCACTAAGGGAGTTAGAGTTTATAGTTGATGCTGGAGCAATGTGGGGCAATGAATGTTTTTCGATAAGTGTTAATTCAGATCCTCAATATAGTCAGACTCAGTAAACCTCCAAGCAAATATGCTCCAATGTTGAATTACAAAGAATTACCTAGAATGTACAGCACAGAAACAGGCCATTCGGCCCAATTGGTCTATGCTACTGTTTATGCTCCGCACGAGCCTCCTCCCACCCTACTTCATCTAACCCTTTCTGCATAACCTTCCATTCCTTTCTCCTTCATGTGATTATCCAGCTTCCCCTTAAATGCATCTATGCTATTCGCCTCAACTACTCCTTGTGACAGTGAGTTCCACATTCTAACCACTCTCTGGGTAAAGAAGTTTCTCCTGAATTCCCTATTGGATTTATTAGTGACTATTTTATAATCATGACCCCTGGTTTTGCACTCCCCCACAAGTGGAAACATCTTCTCTACGTCTACTCTATCAAACCCCTTCATAATTTTAAAGACCTCTAACAGGTCACCTCTCAACCTTCCCTTTTCTAGAGAAAAGAGCCCCAGCCTGTTCAGACTTTCCTGATAGGTATAACCTCTCAGTTCTGGCATCATCCTAGTAAATCTTTTTTGTACTTTCTCCAATGCCTCTATATCCTTTTTGTAATATATTGACCAGAACTGTGCACAGTACTCCAAGTGTGGTGCAGCAAAGGTTCTATACAAGTTCAACATAACTTCCTTGCTTTTCAACTCTTATCACTCTAGAAAGGATAGAAGGACTCACTGTTTAAACAAAATATTCAAAAATGAACACAAATGTAACCAAGCAATGAAAGTTATCACTCCTGGTCCAACAGGAAGATAAGAAACACGTTCTGTGGCAAATCTGGGGGTTGAAATTCCTAATTTTAGTTGATTTTTAAGGGTTAATATCTTCATTAAAATAATGCAGAGAAATCAGATGCAAATCTGTTAACCAGTGCACAGGGAGAGAGGAATTTTAACCACCTGATCTGTGTGGTCAGCAGGACAGTTAACCCCTTGTGTCATTTTCTGTAACTGGTGATACCTCAAAATGAAAAATCCTCTTTAACACAGCATACGCACATAGAAGTACTATGCGAACAATCTGATCAATCAAAGCCAGCCAGTTCAAAAGAGTGGCAGTTATCCTCGCTCTGGTTAACGGGCACTTCTAGGGAAGCTACAACCTCTGTATCAGGAAGTGTGCAACCCCAAGCCTTCCTGAAACCATCGGGTTGTTTTTGATTGACTATAAGTGGAATCTGTGAATTTCCAGCCGTTCTGGAAGATAAATCAGATCTGTGGTCCAATGTAGAATTTTTGTGTTCTCCCTAATCTTTCCAAAGCTCATTAATTACCACTTTGGTTTGCTTTCTACCACCTCAGCTGTCTTCATATAGTAACCATAGTTTCTCACAAGCTGTGTGCCCACAACAAACACTGCTTCGTCAAGGAAACTCCCACCCAAGCTGCATTATCCTTCAACTCGTCACCATAGCAACCAGCCTCCTAAAGGCTCCGTTCTTCCTGTCCCTATTCTTAACACTCACCGCCAGCTGAAGCCCACAACGCTACTGGAAGAATCAAGTTTTATTGACATCGTAACAGAATGTGCTGTTAGAATGACAGATTGACATTGTTATCTGTGCCAATGGATGAGCAGCGGAAGTGCAAATGACGAAGGTTCCAGAAAACCAGCGGAAAACCTCCTTTAAAACGTAAAAGGGACAAAAAGAGCGTTAAGAAGACATCTTCCCAACCCCAAAGTGATGCTTTGTAGATTTCCAGGCTTCAGTCATGACCAATGTTTTCAGTGGACTCATGGAGTGAAACAAAACACAAATACACTGCAGGGCTCTGCACTTCAAATCAAGATATTGATCTTTCTAACACTCACATATACCTAGCTATAATAATTAAAAATCTTATCTCTGCACATACTTCCTGTCATTTTTTTTCCATTATAAGGTCCTATGTTCACTTTATAATGGAAACTACTTACGTAAACTTATCACACTGTAATTACATCCTCCCAACAGTGGGGGTGCTGCTATGCCACCACTGTGTAATTACAATGTGACAGGTTTACACAGACAATTTCCATTGTGAACATGGGGATTTATAATGGAGATTATAAAACTAAGGGCAGAATGTGTGACTTTAAAATGGAGACTGAATTATATCCAGTTATCCTCCAGCCCTCCAACACTGCTTCACCTGGTCTTAACTCACATGAGCATTTCCAGGAGAGCAAGTGGTGTATATATAAAGGCAATTGGCAGCAACAACAACTTGCATTTATATAGCACCTTTAACATAGTAAAACGTCCCAAGGTGCTTCACAGGAGCATAATCAGACAAATTTGACATTAGGACAGGTGGAGGTAGGTTTTAAGGAGCATCTTGAAGAAGAAGAGAGAGGTGGAGAGGGAGAGAGGTTTAGGGAGGAAATTTCAGAGCTTAGAACCTAGACAGCTGAAGGCACGGCCTCCAATGGTTGAACGATGAAAATCGGAGATGTACAAGAGGCCAAAATTGGAGGAATGAAGAGTTCTCGGAAGGTTGTACGGCTGGAGGAGGTTACAGAGATAGGAAGGGGTGAGGCCATGGAGGGATTTGAAAATGAGGATGAGAATTTTAAAATCGAGGTATTGCCGGACCGGGAGCCAATGTAAGTCAGAGAGCACAGAGTGAGTTAAGACACAGGCAGCAGAGTATTGGATGAGCTCAAGTTTACATTGGATGCAAGGTGAAAGGCCGGCCAGGAGATCATTGGAATAGTCGAGTCTGGAGGTAACAAAGGCTTGGATGAGGGTTTCAACAGCAGATGAGCTGAGACAAGGGTGGAGACGAGCGATGTTACGGAGGTGGAAGTAGGCGGTCTTGGTGGTGGAGAAGATATGGGGTCGGAAGCTCATCTCAGAGTCAAATAGGAGGTCAAGATTATGAAGCTAGAGCCCAAAACTCAATCAAACCCAACACCATTCCCCATTTACAACCATTGGTTTATACCCAAAGTCGGTAGTTTTGTTTAGATGGCGGAAGTTAGTCCCATTTCTTTTCTCCACAATTTTTTCCCCTCCACAGCTGTTGGTTGTCTTCCAGTACCTCACTCCAGTGGCCATCCTTCATTTGTGACACTTGTCATCAGGCTTTTTGACCATGGGGTGCATTGCAGCCACAACTGATCCTGTCCTCCCCAATGTTCAAACACATGCACACTTCCATCAGGAGTCACTGGATAGTGATCATCGGCGAACAGCCTGAACAATCTCTGACCCATGGGTACTGAGGCCAAATGTAGTAGTCATCCCTTCACCGCCAGCTGAGATCAGCCAGCTCAGGAATGGACCCTTCTTAAAACAATGAATCCTTTTTATTCAGAAGCTCAAAGGGCTAAGAAGACACATTTTTAAATTGCCCTGTAAGCTTAAGGTGTCAGCCAAGGCTCAGTTGGTAGCACCTCTTACCTCTGAATTAGAAGGTTGTGGGTTTAAGCCCCACTCCAGAGACGTAAGCACAAAATCTAGGCTGACACTCCAGTGCAGTCCTGAGGGAGTGCTGCACTGTCAGAGGTGCTGTCTTTAGGATAAGATGTTAAACTGAGGCCTTGTCTGCCCTCTCAAGTGGATGTTAAAGATTCCATGGCACTATTTTGAAGAAGATTGGGGGAATTCTCCCAGTGTCCTGGCCAATATTTATCCCTCAACCAACATCACTAAAAAAGATTATCTGGTGATTATCTCATTGCTGTTTGTGGGATCTTGCTGTGCGCAAATTGGCTGCCACGTTTCCTACATTACAACAGTGACTATACTTCAAAAGTACTTTATTGGCTGTAAAGCACTTTGGGATATCCTGAGATTGTGAAAGGCGCTATATAAATGCAAGTCTTTCTTTCTTTTATAATGCCTGAGGGTCAAGATGACAGCCAAATGTACCTTCCTTTATCCCCAGTAGACTAAAGCCTGCCCCACTAACCAGATGTAGGTATTTCTACCGACCGTTAAACTAGACTGCAAGCTGATTATATTCAGCCCATCATGCCTGAGCTGGTGCTATCTGTCTACTTTAATCCCACCTCCCTGCCCGTTCCCCATATCCTTTTGTAGAATCAAATTAAATGATCAGAAATAAAAGGCTGACTTAATTAAAGGCCTCGTTAGTGTGTTATTAGATCAGATTGTTTTCTGAAGTCAGTTAGAAGGCTGAATTCCTGAGAGTCGCTACGTGAGATGGGAATGCACACAAGACGGGAGGAATTTTTTTTATTATAGGCACAGCGCTGTAATCGTGACACAAAATGACACCCGGCAAACTGTGGGAGTGCTAAATTGAAAATGAGTAGGCGTATTCGTCAGGTGCTAGTGCTGGTTCTAATCTGGGAGTCACTACTCCACGTAAAACACACAGCGAGCTCGCCGAGAGAGGTCTCAGCGGCAGAGGACGCCAACATTAGGCACAGGACCTTTTTACGAACATACGAACAATGGCGAACAGGAAAAAACCCCTTGGTCCATCCAGCCTGTCCCACACAATTGTGATGCCTTGTGTATCACAATATGCACACTCCCCACCCCACTCAAAACCATGTGATCTCCTGGGAGAGGCGAAAAAACAGATTAAAAATCCAGGTCAATTTGGGGGGGGGGAGAACAATCGTTGAAATGAGGCTCCGACTTGGACCGCTCACAGTGTAGCTCAAATCACAGCAAGTGACAGATGGAGAGAGGGCTGAAAATCCACCGTCACTATGGTTACACAGAGATGGATCAATTTTAAACAGGTCAGAATGCAGGGCAAAACGTAGGGAGCAAAACAGGTAGCAGTGGAGTTAAAAAAAAGAGAAAGGAGAGAAAACTCCATTATCAATTTTTTTTTAAATAAAGCACCAAGCACAAAAAAATTCATCAAACTATCTTGATCTCTGCAGGTGCTCAGACCCCTATCCAACTCCCTGAGAACAGTCAGAATCTTGGCACATCCTAATTCACAGAATGCCCATCTGTGGTTTAAATCAGGACCTTGCAGTGTACGAGGTTAACAAGTGCGCCTGTGCTGGGCTGTAACATTCCTGTGTGAGTTTTGCAGAGTCTCACTCTCTCCATCCTGCTAGTTGCACGATATTGGCAAAACGTGCCGTGCAGATTGCAGAATCCGGAGCAGTGAGATCGCGATCCCCCGAACTCCCCACCCCACCCGGTCCACTGCCCGCTCCCCACCAATGGAAGCACACACTGAATTCTCTGACCCCGGCCCAGAACCTCGCTCAGTGAGAGCACGAATTGAGGGTGCGATTCACAGCGCTCCCAATTCTCTGGTGATTCGCTGTAGTGGCGGGAAAACCGGGATAGCCCTGGGTCCGTTGCGCTGACCTCCGCCCACGATTCTCTGAATCGCACTCCCTTCGAGCGAGAGGCCGAGTATTCGGAATTTCCCCCCCAGAAATGCTCAGACCATGAGGTGTGGCAGACACCGAATGGGGTAGATCCCAGTTCTATGGAGCCCCAGCATAAAGTATCGCTCGGTGGGAGTGCTGAGAGAAAAATCAGAGAGGGAGGCTCACACGACCGTCAGGGTGGGCACCCGAATTTCCTTCCATTACTTAAATGGAGGACAATTGTAAACAATTTTACAACACCAAGTTATAGTCCAGCAATTTTATTTTAAATTCACAAGCTTTCGGAGGCTTCCTCCTTCCTCAGGTGAACGATGTGGAAATGAAGTCCTCGAAATGAAGTCGCATTTATAATTCACAGAACAATGCTTGGTGATAACAGACAGTTTTTTCAACTGCCCGTTGCCAAGGCAATCAGTGTGCAGACAGACAGGTGTTACCTGCCAGGTCTCACAGAATATACAAATCACCAAAAAAAAAACAACAAACAAAAAAAAACAGAGATAGAGAGGAGCGAGCCTTTGGCTCAGTGGTAGCATTCCCACCTCTGAGTCAGAAGGTGAAAGGTTTCAGCCCCACTCCAGGCAGTCCTGGCAAGTGGAGACTAGACTACAGTCTGTAAATACTGGGTTGACATACACCGGGGTCTCGGAGACAGACAGAGTGACCACTGGCTCATAGGGTAGTGTTCCCGCCTACGAGTCAGAAAGTCATCAACCAGAAATGTTAACTCTGTTTTTCTCTCTCCACAGATGCTGCCTGACCTGCTGAGCATTTCCAGCATTTTCTGTTTTTATTTTTGAGTCAGAAGGGTTGGGTTCGGGCCCCACTCCAGCGAACCCCGGCGAGCAGAGTTTGGAGAACCAGCGCTGAATACTGGGTTGATGCCCAGCGGGGGTACCTGGGTCCGATGGCCCTCCCACCCATTGTAAAGAGTAGGTGGGACTCTTTAACCTTGGTTGCAGCCCACCCAGGAGAAGGTGAAAACCGTGAGGAAGGCAACAGGAAATCACCTCAGCTACTCTTTCCTAGTGAGTGGCTCAAAAACCTCATGTATCAGGCTCGAGCTAGGACCTGTCCTCAGGGGCAAGACACAAGGGCCGGACGGACTGCAATGGCAGGAAAAAATATCAGGGGAGGGGAGCTCTGCTCTGGCCAAGCGAAGGTCTCCTGCCTGATCTTTCTCTTTGCCTTTATCCGGGCGTGACTTTTCATCCAGGCAGCACTGACGAAAATCTACTCAACGAGTCCAGAGAGAGAAAAAATCGGACCACTGAGTTTTAATCTCCGACAATAAAGAATTCCTCCTGAGATTTTATTTTGAGTGCGTTGTACACATCCTCGTGTTAATCAAGGGGTTCACGGTCAGTAATAGGTTCTCTCATCACACAGTGAAAGGCTTCTCAAAATAGCTGCCTCATCTGACTCAGAACATGCTACAATTATCTCGCCTGGGGTGTAGTGAATGTTCCCGCCTACTCAGCCTGAAACCTGAGATTGTGCTTAATAACATCAGAGTATATTCAGCGATTGCTGTGAAGGTGGTGGAAAGGCACAGGATCATCTCCCTTCAGGCTTCATCACAAGATGATGGGCAGCTCCCCAGAGCCACAACAGGCTTGTCCAATACGGAGCACAGCTTTACAAATCAGGATGATAGGAACATGGGAACAGGAATCGGCCATTCAGCCCTTCGAGGGTGCCCCCCTATGGCTGATCTGTGCCTCGACGACATTTACCCGCCTTGGTTCCATATTCCTTGATACCCTTATGTTAGGTTCCACAGGTCCCACCCTGGAAACAAGTTATAGGTGAGTCCGGCCTTCTCCGCCTCACTAAGTCTCTCCCCTCCTTTAAGATACTCCTTAAAACTTACCTCTTTGACCAGGCTTTTGGTCACCTGTCCCAATATCTCCTTATGGCTTGGTGTCAATTTGTATCTGATAACGCTCCTGTGAAGCGCCTTGGGATGTTTTACTAGGTTAAGGGTGCTATAGGACTGCACGTTGTTGTTGTTGTTGTTGTAAGGGGGCCACTTAAAAAATTGTTTTTCTAATTCTGGCTTCCAGCTCTTTCGGGGTCCTGGCCACAATGCTGGGCAGGACGCTGCGCTGGGTCCTACCCTGTTATGGATCCTACACTGCTCTGGGTCCTACACTGCTCTGGGTCCTACACTGCTCTGGGTCCTACACTGCTCTGGATCCTACACTGCTCTGGGTCCTACACTGCTCTGGGTCCTACACTGCTCTGGGTCCTACACTGCTCTGGATCCTACACTGCTCTGGGTCCTACACTGCTCTGGGTCCTACACTGTGCTGGGTCCTACACTGCTCTGGGTCCTACACTACTCTGGGCCCTGCACTGTGCTGGGTTCTACACTTTGCTGGGTCCTACACTTTGCTGGGTCCTACACTGCTCTGGATCTTACACTTTGCTGGGTCCTACTGCTCTGGATCCTACACTGCTCTGGGTCCTACACTGCTCTGGATCTTACACTTTGCTGGGTCCTACTGCTCTGGATCCTACACTGAGCTGGGTCCTACACCTGCCGGTGGGTTGGCGATATGCCTGATCTGACTTGTCCCATTACCACCCCCTTTTGCCTTGAACCATCATCCCTTTTGTCATTTAATAAACTCCACCCTATCCCAGACCTTTCCCTTTTGTTCTTTTCCTGCCCCCTTTTCCCTGGCTCTGCACTTGCTTAAAAGCTGATCATCTCTAACATCTTCCAGTTCTGATGAAATGGCATCAACCTGAAACATTAGCTCTGTTTCTCTCTCCACAGATGCTGCCTGACCTGCTAAGTGTATCCAGCATTTTCTGTTTTTAGTGCAGCAAAAACCTCGACTAGTTTTCAACAGACTGTAGTTTGCACCAGACTGCGAGTTTGCTTAGCAGTTTCAGAAGAGGAAACATGTCACTTTGATGCTGTCGTTTACCAGAGAGGAGGAGCCACATTAGCACTAAGTGCCCCACTTCCTGAGTTAGAAACTCCATCGTGTGACTCCTAACCGCAAGTAGTAATTGGCATGACTGCCTCATCATTACCGAGAATTAAAGATGTTCTTCAATGGGTGGGGGGGGGGAAGCTGACGTTGCAACACTTTATTCATCACTTAGTCAATCATACCCATTTTTAGCTCCCTCACAGAAAGCAGCGTTGGTGACAATCATCACCTCTGCTCACAGTGTTGCTGCAGAGCACTGAAGCATCTGGTCCTGTTCCTGAATTTCTAACCAGTCGAGAGATGCAGTGAGCCAGATCATTCTGTTCGCCTCACCAATCCACCCATTTTCTAAAGCACCGTACAGACAGGTTATTGGGATTTGCAACCTCTCCATTCACGCTGGGCTATACGAATGGAAGAGAATGTTTCTGGGAGGAGATTCCTCCGATAACTTCTTGGGGATGACATTGCATTTTCCCTTTTAGTTTGAATAGAAACACTTTCTGAAATGCAGTGAAAATATTCACAGTCATAATTAACAATGCAGTTATCGCAGAGTCAGCATACGGCTCAGTCCTACAGGCAGATTATAGTACAGCGCTATCACCAGGCGATTTGCTGATGCTGGATGTATTTTGGACTCATTTCCATTTGGTGTAATCCTGTGAGCATCTGATAAAGGGCACTGGTACGCAGCAGGAATAACACTAGGCATCCGCAAAATGACGGGCAATGCAGGCCCCAAGATGGGAGATCACCTGTGTCACTGTTCACCTATTCAAATTCAATGCCGTGTCAGCCGTGGCTCAGTTGGTTGCACTCTCGCCTCTGAGACAGAAGGTTGTGGTTCAAGCCCCACTCCAGAGACTTCACCTCCCAGTGCTCAGGGAGTGCTGCACTGTTGGAGGTGCCATCCTGCGGGTGAGACGTTAAGCCGGGACCCGTCTGCCCTCTCGGATGGACGTCAAAGTTCCCATGGCGCTATTTCGAAGAAGAGCAGGGGGAGTTCTCTCCAGTGTCCTGGCCAATATTTATCCCTCAGCAAATGTCACTAAAAACAGATAATCTGGTCATTATCACACTGCTGTTTGTGGGACCTCGCTGTGTGTAAATTGGCCGCCGCGTTTCCCACAATACAACAGTGACTACACTTCAAAGTACTTCATTGGCTGTGAAGCGTTTTGGGATGTGAAAGGCACTATATAAATGCAAGAGGGGACTCTATCTAGGCTGCGTCACTCCTGACATCGGAATGGTTAATGTCAACACTGGGAGGCGAAAGAGTTACATCCCTCATCAGCGTCACCCCTTCCCTTAATAAGCCCCACAAAAAACTACCAAAAGTTCCACACAAAACAAATCCTAAATGACTAGTGTGCTCTTTGGATGTGTGCATCACTCCTTGTTATTCAGTAATTGTCACTTACATGGCATCAGTTTCCTTCCCTCCCCTGACGCAGATTTTGCTGAAAACTCTGAGTGTTCTAAATAGAATCAACTTTAAACCCAGCTGTCAAAGAATCTTACAGCACAGGAGGAGGCCATTCGGCCCATTGTGCTTGTGTCAGCTCTTTGAACGAGCTATCCAATTAGTCCCGCTCCATTGCTCTTTCCCCATAGCTCTGCAAATTTTTCCTTTTTAAGTATATACCCAATTCCCTTTTGAAAGTTGCTATTGTATTTGCTTCCACCACCCTTTCAGGCAGTGCATTCCAGTTCATAACAACTCGCTGCGTAAACAAAATTCTCCTCATCTCCCCCCTGTCATTCAACCTAAACTTACCCTCGATTCCACCTTAACCGTGTCTCCAGCAGAATTCCTTGTTAGGGTTAAGCAGCGAAAATCCCCCAAAAAACAGAATGAAGTGTCCATACTGATTATCTGATCGCAATCACTGAGGGCACTGGAATGGAACAAACGCTGGGGGAGAGGGTCATAAAATCGGACACAGATCCAGCCTACCAGTCTACTTGTGAACTTCCCTTCGACCCTTGAAAGCTCTATGTTAATGTAGTGTAATGACCTCCTTACAAGCGTGCAGCCAATTTTCTACGATTCACACCAGGAACACCATGAGTTTGATCATATAAAATAGGCCAGAAGGGCAGGCGCACTCTGAGCAGACAGGAAGTCCGTATTTAAAGGGGGATCCACCATGTTTGAAGAAGAACATCTGAAAGTGGAATTTATCTTTCGATGTGTGCTGGGTGTTATCTTCAGTGCTGATTTTGTCAGCATTTATTTGCAGGTTTTTTGCCCAACTGTTTTGGCTGCCACATTTTAAGTTGCTACAATTATAATTTTGAAAACAGGCGTGCCAATGGGACTCCTCTCTTTCTCCACTATTTGAATGATAAGGAAGGGGGTGAAAGGAGAATTGGAGGAGGATCGGAGGAGGGTGAAAGGAGGGTTGGAAGAGTTGAAAGGAGGGTTGGAGGAGGGTGAAAGGAGGGTTGGAGGAGGGTGAAAGGAGGGTTGGAAGAGTTGAAAGGAGGGTTGGAAGAGGGTGAAAGGAGGGTTGGAAAAGAGTTAAAGGAGGGTTGGAAGAGTGGTATGGCCGTGCTTGATGCTGACACTGGGTGCCTGAAATGGAAAGAGTTCCACCTCCCCAGCACTGACATTGATGAGCAACAAAAACAAGAGAATTTCAGCCTCTTACTCTCTAACACTGCCTGCTTAAAGCAGAGGTAAAAAAAATGGATTCTGCCCCTTCTTCCTACTATTGCTAAGTTTGGTACAAAATATAAATATTCCCACCCAAGACTCCATCCACATTCCTGTAAGGTAAAGAATGAAAAATGTCAGCACAGAAAGGAAGAATGTATTTATATTTGCTTTATCCTTCAGTTACTGAAATGTATTTGGGTTTGCAGCTGATTGTAATGATGCAACTGCTAATCGAGCAAATCTTGATAAATAAACTTGTCTAGACATGCCCTTTCAAACGGGACGCTGTTTAATATTCTTTTCGGCTGATTTTACTTGTGTGAGCTGCATTGCAATTAACTAAGCCACAGGGAAAGAGAATGTCGCCTTAACACAACTGATATGAAAATTGTGTGTTTGTTTCATTTTCTTTAAAAACTTTTGTTTATTAGTTATAAAAGTATTGGAGATGGGAGAAAAGGCTGTTACACTGACGGTCAAGACATGGGAAGGGGGGGGTGCACCACGGAGATGGACGTATTGGGCAACAAATGGTGGGAGAGTTGGGGGGGTCATGTGATGAAACGTCCAGGAATACACTTAACCACAGTTGGCAACCCTAATGTCCAACCGTGCAAGATTCCCCACAATTCATGCAGTGGTTATTTTGGTCAGACTCTGGAGGAAGTAGCGACTGAGCAAAGTGTGACTGAAGAGAGCTATGAGATGTGATGGGAAAGGATTCGCAGGCTAGAAATAAAGTGTGCTTTGTGGGTAATCTTGTGGCGTGCAAGACTGACCACGTGAAAAAAGAAAAAAATATTCTGAAAGCAGCTCAAGTCTAGCTGCATCACCACCACTTTGCCTGTGTGTGTGTGTGTGTGTGTATCACAGATCCTACTACCAGACCAGAGCCATCATCAACCTTGCCCATTTCCCTTGCGTTGCATCCCAGTGGGGAGCCATGTCAAAGGGCAGGTGGATCAGAGAATCTCGACCCTCGCTCTCTTTCAGTGTGGCTTCCCCTCCCGCTGGGAGCACACGGTCGCACAATCCCCCCACTGCGGTTTTAGCACATGTGCATAAGTTTCGGAGGTAATTCCATTTAATGGCATCTCCCACATCCATATGTTATTAAAGATCTTGCGCAGGCTGTGCATTTCCTGTTGTTACAATTTTTGGTCATGATTTTCTGTCAACATTTACCTTTATAAATTGTTATGTCAACATTGCTAAGAATGAATTGGTGGACCAAGGGAGGACTATTTTTCCCCCTTTTCCCAAGCTTACTAGAGGAGATTTTCCTCAGGGCATTGGATCATCTGGGCACAGGAAATATCGGAAAATTAGGCAGATCGGCACAGGGCCCTGTGAAGGAATCCGCCCGATTTTCCGAGACTCGATGGGCCCAAGTGGCCCGATGAGCACAGGCAAATCTCCTCAACTGTCGCTATGGAGCATTATTCCTACCGGGGCAATGCAGAGAACAATCGATGGTTTCAACATCAATTTACGCCAGTTTTTGTTTAAGTTTAATTTGGATATATATTCTGGTACTCTGCAGCTCAGCCGTGACTATATGAACCGTCCAAGTGTGGTTAGATATATTGGGTTTGATATTGTATAATGCAGGGATGTAGAACCATAAAGATCAAAGAGGTCCCAAGTTTGGTCCTTGACCTAGCTAATTTCAGGCTACCTCCAGCTGATAGGTTAAAAGTACAAAACCCAATGACCAGAGACACCAGCAACTGCACACTTTTAGAACAGCATTTAGGAAACTGGAATTCAGATCAAACCAGTCCCCTCTAATTGCCCAGAGAACTTACTCTCAAGAAAAGTAGCATATTCAATACGTAGCATCATGTCCAATCACAGTGGAGCAGCAATCAACTAAGCAAACAGAATTACTGAACCGCATCTTCAAAACAGTAGAGTACAAGTTGGATGAAGTCATGCGTAAACTGTACACACCTCAGGTCAGACCACAGTGTGTCCAGTTCATAGAAGAATCATAGAATCTTACAGCACAGAAGAAGGCCATTTGGTCCATCTTGCCTGTGCTGGCTCTTTGAAAGAGCTATCCAATTAGGCCCACTCCCTTGCTCTTTCCCCGTGGCCCTGCAAATTTTTTCCCCTTCAAGTATTTATCCAATTCCTTCAGTTCTGGTCACTGAGGCACATGGAGACATCACAGTTCAGAGAAGCCATTAAACTGGTGCCAAAGTGTCACAAGACTGAAAAATGAGGAAAGGCTGAAGAAACTTGGGCTTTTCAGCCTTAAAAGGAGGCAGCTGAGAGGTGACCTTTTGGAGGGATATAAGATAGTAAACGATATGGAAAAGTGAGATCCAAGACAGTATTGAAAATTGGGGCAATGGAACACAGGTTCAAACTAATACACGGCATATTTACAGCTGAAAAACAGATTATTTAGTCATTAATACATTGCTGTTTGTGGGACCTTGCTATGCACAAATTGGCTGCTGCGTTTCCTACATTACAACGGTAACTACACTTCAAACGTACTTCATTGGCTGTAAAGCACTTTGGGACATCCTGAGGATGTGAAAGGCGCTATTTAAATATAAATACAAGTTCTTCCTTTCTTTCTCCCGGCAACATACTAAGGGCTGGGAATCTTCTCACTCGGCTCCAGACCACCCTGCAAACCAGACCCCAATGGGAAGGCTGGTCCCGGCTGGCCAAGCTTACCAGTGCTGTGTTGGTAAGCTGTGAGGTTTCAGCTGGTTAAAGTCCAGCACAGCACACACTCAGGGAACTGCAAGCCTGCACCCAACTTTCCTGGGCTGACGTAAGCGGGTGTGTCCCTCTGGACAGAGAGTGTGCGCCCCATAGTGGGCAGGCAGTTGTAGAATTCTCGGTAGCTTGGCTCAGAGACGCTTAAACGATCACTTAATGTTCTATCTGGAAGCTCAGAGTTACGATCGACGTTAACTGGCCAGGAATCTCAAAATGCCCCCAGTCTGCACAGAAACGGCCAATGAGAATTTCCAACAGAAACTCGCAGGCTTCTGCCAACAGCCAACTGCTGCCAAAACTCATTTCCGGTTTGCAGTTTCTTATTTCCTGAACTGTGCTTTTTTTACAGGCGCATTATCAGAAGGAGATTCCGCTCAGCGCCAAAACTTCTAATCTTTAACAACAGGCAGAGAGGGATGTTTGGCTGCAGTGACATTACATGCCAAATTAGCTTACCTTCCTGAATTATACTGCGGAGAAACTCTTTACAGGGAGTAGAATGGAACCTCACCCACTCTGTGCAGCAGCCTATGGCTGCGATCCCACCCAAAATCAGAGGGTGAAGGAAAATGCAGGCGGTGAGGCTCAATATCACCACACCAACCTAACCTAACACCACCCAGCCCATCAGGGTCACTAGAGCATTTACCGGCCTCTAACCAAACTGTTCCAGTACAGCTACAACACTGGCATCCACCCGACAATGTGGAAAATTGCGCAGGTATGTCCTGTCCACAAAAAGCAGGACAAATCCAATCCGGCCAATTACCGCCCCATCAGTCTACTCTCAATCATCAGCAAAGTGATGGAAGGTGTCGTCGATAGTGCTATCAAGCGGCACTTACTCACCAATAAACTGCTCACCGATGCTCAGTTTGGGTTCCGCCAGGACCACTCGGCTCCAGACCTCATTACAGCCTTGGTCCAAACATGGACAAAAGAGCTGAATTCCAGAGGTGAGGTGAGAGTGACTGCCCTTGACATCAAGGCAGCATTTGACCAAGTGTGGCACCAAGGAGCCCTAGTAAAATTGAAGTCAATGGGAATCAGTGGGAAAACTCCCCAGTGGCTGGAGTCATACGTAGCACAAAGGAAGATGGTAGTGGTTGTTGGAGGCCAATCATCTCAGCCTCAGGACATTGCTGCAGGAGTTCTTCAGGGCAGTGTCCTAGGCCCAACCATCTTCAGCTGCTTCATCAATGACCTTCCCTCCATCATAAGGTCAGAAATGGGGATGTGCGCTGATGATTGCACAGTGTTCAGTTCCATTCGCAACCCCTCAAATAATGAAGCAGTCCGTGCCCGCATGCAGCAAGACCTGGACAACATTTAGGATTGGGCTGATAAGTGACAAGTAACATTCCCACCAGACAAGTGCCAGGCAATGACCATCTCCAACAAGAGAGAGTCTAACCACCTCCTCTTGACATTCAACGGCATTACCATCGCCGAATCCCCAACCATCAACATCCTGGGGGTTACCATTTACCAGAAACTTAACTGAACCAGCCACATAAATACTTTGGCTACAAGAGCAGGTCAGAGGCTGGGTATTCTGTGGCGAGTGACTCACCTCGTGACTCCCCAAAGCCTTTCCAACACCTACAAGGCACAGGTCAGGAGTGTGATGGAATACTCTCCACTTGCCTGGATGAGTGCAGCTCCAACAACACTCAGGAAGCTCAACACCATCCAGGACAAAGCAGTCCTCCTGATTGGCACCCCATCCACCACCCTAAACATTCACTCCCTTCACCACCGGCGCACTGTGGCTGCAGTGCGTACCATCCACAGGATGGACTGCAGCAACTCGCCAAGGCTTCTTCGACAGCACCTCCCAAACCCGCGACCCCTACCACCTACAAGGACAAGGGCAGCAGGCACATGGGAACAACACCACCTGCACGTTCCCTTAAAAGTCACACACCATCCCGACTTGGAAATATATCGCCGTTCCTTCATCGTCGCTGGATCAAAATCCTGGAACTCCCTACCTAACAGCACTGTGGGAGAACCTTCACCACACGGACTGCAGCGGTTCAAGAAGGCGGCTCACCACCATCTTTTCAAGGGCAATTAGGGATGAGCAATAAATGCTGGTCATGCCAGCGACGCCCACATCCCATGAATGAATAAAAAAGGTCCATACGCACGTAAATTTGCCTATATACACCTTCCCACCAGAAGAGGTTTTTTTCATAGTGCTGCGTGTTGGTGAAGGCAAATATCGACCATAGCTATCAGCAACTCACAGCTTCCAGCTCATGTGGGCCAGGCCAGCAAGGCACGGTTAGTATTTTAGTATTTCTAGTCTCTACTGAGGTGCCTCGACAGGCCAGACTGGCACGGACAGCTGCACGGACCCACACACGTAAGGTGCAAGCACATTCGCGGTTTCAGAACAACTGTGCATGCAGAGGAATCTGTTGTTACCAAGTCTGCTCTATTGTATGAAGTGAGTGGACTCAGCAGCAAGGGAACTGGCACATATCACAGAACTGCTTCCAATAGCCGTGGTTCAGTGGGTAGCACACTTGCCTCTGAGTCAGAATGTTGTGGGTTCAAGCCCCACTCCAGAGACTTGAGCACAGTGTCTGAGGGAGTGCTGCGCTGTTGGAGTGCCATCTTTCCGATGAGATGTTAAACCAAGGTCCCGTCTGCCCTCTCAGGTGGACGTAAAAGATCTTATGGCACTGTTCGATGAAGAGAATCGGAGTTCTCCCTGGTATCCTGGCCAATATTTATCCCTCAACCAACATCACTAAAAATAGATTATCTGGTCATTCGTCTCATTACTGTATGCGGGACCTTGCTGAGTGCAAATTGGTTGCCGCGTATCCCTACATTACAATAGTGACTACACTTCAAAAGTGGCTGCAAAGTGCTTTGGGACGTACAGAGGACGTGAAAGGTGCTATATAAATGCAATTTCTTTCTTTCTCCTTTCAGATACATATAGTCTCCAAGTTAGGCTTTTATTTAGAAGCAGTATCGGGTTTATTCAGTGCTCCTCTGCTCCCAGCAAAGAGCCATGCCCGAAGTGAGCAGGGGGTCAGAGATTGGACTGTAATACTGTAGTGCTGATTCTCTGACCCATGCCCACTTTGAGCGTGGCTTCCCACAGGGAGCACTAAATTTACTCTGACGTGTTGGTAGAGTGCAGTCTCTAAAGTTTGACTGTATTTTCAGCCTTAGAGAATACATTTCTCCCGGTAACTGGTGGCAATGTGTGAGTCAGTTTATGCTTGTGTGAAAAAGGGGTCTTTAAAAAGACGGGAGAAAATAACTCAAAGTGGGAACAATGCCTCATCCCTTTGAAAACTCCTACTTACACTTTCTTTTTTAGTAGTTTGCACAAGTTAAGTCTTCTATTTCCCGGTTTTAATGGGCTTCAAAGATCCATGGAGCCTGGGGCGTCATTTGGGCAAGTGCAATTCTGTAAGATCCAAGCAGATGATTCGGATTGGCTGCTACCCATTAACTGGCTTGCTATCCATTAACTGGCTTGCTATCCATTAATTGGTTTGCTTTCCATTAATTGGTTTGCTACCCATTAATTGGCTTGCTATCCATTAATTGGCTTGCTTTCCATTAATTGGTTTGCTATCCATTAATTGGTTTGCTATCCATTAAATCCTGCTGTGCTGGGACATGGGACTGACTGAATTATGGCTCTGAGTTTTATAGGTTTTGACAGGGCTGGGTTCAATCAAACCAAAACATCTGAATCAAACCTGGTTCCCTGAAACCCAAGTGCCCTGTCAACCGATCACCATGCATTCTTTGTGATATGTAACTGTGTGTTTGAGTTGATACTTGTCAATTTTGTTCACTATTATGTTCATGAACTGAGGGAGGGCGGAGATTTTCCACAATATGTTCCAAGTGGAAGCTGCCTTGTTTTTATATGCGCTAGCAGGCGTGTGCAAGCTTTCTGTTTACGTGGGCCTCACAGGCACATACCCTGAGCCTGGGGGGGTCATATATGTGGACCGATTTCTCTGTTACTGTGCCGTGTTAAGAATTGTCTGGGCATAGCACAGAGAGGAAAGGACTGCACGCTTGTAATGGAGTCTGCCTGACTTTCTGTCCATTTCAATGAATGGATGGAACATCTGATAGACGCCAATATTGTTTGCCTGTCTAACTATCTACATAATTAAACATCTTGCGTATAGTGCATGTCACATTACACTTTCTATCAGTCACACTTTTAAATCTGTGCGTCACATTTAAAATCTGAATGTCACATTTTAAATCTGTCTGTCTTCAAATAAGCAGGATTTGTTCAGTAATCCATTTTGACTTGGACAAATATCCGATTGCTCCCACTACCGACTAGGAACAAGAGACCAATCACCACAAAACCAACCAAATCACTCAAATATTCCTTTCAATCTGATTTTGGCTCATACAGGCCAGTGTCTACAACTAAAAGTAATATTTATAATCCAACAAAGATTTGGCTCAGTGGTAATATTCTTGCCTACGAGTCAGAAGGTCATGGATTTAAAACGCACTCCCAGTGGTTTTGTGTTTGGACCACTTTGTGCTGGTTTGGTTGTTAACTGTAATATCGCAGTGGGAGAAGGGCAAACACAAGATTCAACATCAGCCATGGCTCAGTGGGTAGCACTCTCGCCTCTGATTCAGAAGATCGTGGGTTGAAGCCCCACTCCAGAGACTTGAGCACATAATCTAGGCTGACACTCCAGTGCAGTACTGATGGAGTGCTGCACTGTTGGAGGCGGCTTTCAAATTAAATTTTAAAGCGAAGACTGTCCTATCTGTTCAAATCCATGTAAAAGATCCCACAATGCTATTTGAAGAAGAGTAGGGAGTTCTCCATGTGTCTTGGCCAAAATCCATCCATCAACCAATACTCCAAGAAACAGATTTACATTGTTGTTTGTGGGACCTTGCTGTGCGCAAACTGGCTGTCGCGTTTCCTACATAACAATCATGACTACATTTCAAAAGTATTTCATTGGATGTGAAGCACTTTGGGATGTCCTGAGGTTGTGACAGCTGGAGGCTGAATATGGGATATAAAGACTTGAATTTATACAACGCCTCTCACGACCTCAGGATGTTCCAAAGCGCTTCACAGCCAATTAAGTACTTTTGAAGTGTAGTCACTGTTGTAATGTAGGGAAACGCGGCTGCCAATTTGTGCACAGCAAGGTCTCACAATCAGCAATGAGATAATGACCAGATAATCTGTTTTAGTGATGTTGGTTGAGGGATAAATATTGGCAAGGACACCGGGGAGAACCCCCCTTGCTCTTCTCCGAAGGCAGACGGGGCCTCGGTTTAATGTCCTTTCCGAAAGACGGCATCTCCGACAGTGCAGCATTCCCTCAGTACTGCACAGAGAGTGTTAGCCAAGATTACGTGCTCATGTCTCTGGAGTGGGCCTTGAACCTACAACCTTCTGACTCAGAGGCAAGAGTGCTACCATTGAATGTCACAACTTCTCTCTCTTCGTGTTTAGTGGTTGCTGTGCAGATTTAAGTGGCAAGCTGCAATGGCAAGTGAAAGGAAGCTCAAAAAAATCCTAGCATATTTGATTGTTTTTCACAGTAGAAAGACAGAACCAGTCTTCACTGAACTGATCAGAAATCCTCTTACATGAAGCCTCAAAGACAAAAATTATTGTGTGTATAGGTACTCCAGAACTATCTAATATAAATTGAGTTTCAGAAATTGTGTCTCTTTTGTGTTATATGTCACTTAATTGAACAGTGGGGTCCACGAATAAATAAGTGATTTGGGATTTAACTAATGATTCATGTCGTTATGTGACTGTAATGAATTGAGTTATATGCCTAGCTAAACTAGGGAATAACAAACCCATACTCCTATAAAGCAGCCAAGCTTTTATCTTGTGGGTCCCACGGGTGTGTACCATGGAACCTGGGGGAAGGGGAGAGACACGTATGGAGTTTAAATTTCTGCTCCCAATAATTTGCATATACTGATCCTAACACAGATCTCGGTGTTCCGATTTAGAGTTTACACTCCAATGAGGCAACAGCGCTATGGACAGCCCTCTCCAAACCTCCAACCCCATGAATTCAAACGGGGCCATTCGGCAAATAGGAAATAGAAGTGCGAATAGGCCTGGGCTTTGGGAGCTGGATTGCCCCAGGGTTCAGGGTGAACACCCCTTCTTTAAAGCACTGAAGTCCGAGGAGAGGGAGACACCTTTGCACACAAGCAAGTAATATTTTCCATGCGTTTACACAACTTTACTTTTCAAAACAGCTCCCTCCCATTCATTTTTCACATTCACACTTGTACCCAAGGAGCAAACGACTCCAAGGAAAAATTATCATCGAGGGCCACGGCCAAATCATTGGAAGCCCGTTCAGAATCTCAAACATTGGGTGCTTTGTCCATTGAACACTCGGTCGGTGCTAGGACAAGCATCCGGCAGAAACTATATAGCATTACATGGAATTTACAGCATAGAAACAGGCGATTCGGCCCAACTGGTCCATGCCGGTGATTATGCTCCACATGAGCCTCCTCCCACCCCTCTTCATCCAACTCCTCAGCATATCCTTCTATTCCTTTCTCCCTCATGTACTTATCTAGCTTCTCCTTAAATGAATCTATGCCATTCGCCTCAACTACCCCATGTGGTAGCAATTTCCACATTCTAACCACTCTTTGGGTAAAGAAGTTTCTTCTGAATTCCATATTGGATTTATTGGTGACTATCTTATATTTATGACCCCTAGTTATGGACTCCCCCACAAGTGGAAACATCCTCTCTACGTCTACTCTATCAAACTCCTTCATCATTTTAAAGACCTCTATTAGGTCACCCCTAATATTCCAGCAGAATATCGGAAACTCGTGTGGAGAGCTGCCCCAATAACTGATCGAAACTAGTCCTCACTCTTCTCTTTCCTCTCCCTCCCACCTCTTGCTGTTCACTATTTTGCGGTCTGACAAACTCCCAGCTTTAAGCATAAGGATATTTTATGGAGCACTTCTATTTCCTGTTGGGATTTGAAAGGCACAGACTAGTTAAAGCAATGGATTTCAGTCTACTGTGGACTTTAATTGAATTTCTGGCTCTGTATGTACACAATGCATCAAAGTACAGGATTGAACTCTTAATGATACTTGGCACATGATAACAAAATCACATTTCGCTGTCATTTACAAAGGATCATGTCAATTAACAAATTGAGTTCCTGTATTTGATGGAAAATCAGCTCCCCTCGTTAAAATCGCAGATTTGTTTTCCACAAGGTCTCTTATTTCTAGTTCCCCACCACCCGCTCCCCTCCAAATTATGAAAAAAAAAGTAGCCCAGAAATTTGAATTGACAAGTAGATTTAAAATGACTCTTCTGAAACTCCGGGCAAATATGCGGTCCTACAATAATTTTCTGGTCAGTTTTTTCTCGCTGGCAAGTCCCATTTTTATTTACAGTTCCGAATGAATTTCTGTGTTCAGCAAGGTTAGGGAACAAGGTATACATCAACTGATCAATTTCCCATTTGATATCTAGTATTGGCATTGAGCACCCCAAGATCAGAGGCAGCCTCAGCCTCACCCAGATGCCCAGGTATCTGACTCAAGCCCAAAGCTCTCGGGAGGGGGTGGAACAGCCATGCACTTGGAACTGTATCGTACGTTAGATCCTTACAGGCAGTAAGCTCAACCCTGTCTATCTCACTATATTCAAACCCCGGTAAAAGGGCAGGGCGTTAACCCACAGGGCCACCCAGTCGCCCACAGGCTCACATTTCTCTTCTAGCCCCTCCATTTATTTCTGCAGTAGTTTCCTCCCATCCTCAGTTTGCTGGGGTTCAGTTCCACAAGTGCCGGGTCACCCTCAGGTAACCCCCTCTGTGCACTTCCAACTACCGATCAAAAGCAGGGATTATTTTTAACCTCTTCCAATAACCAGGGACATTCAAGCCAACTGCAGCATCTCCTCCATCCCGCCTACCAACCATTAACCCACTTCCAGCGCGAGAGCAGCGGCGAGAGCAGAGAGCTCAGAGCGGGGATAAAGAACGGCGCCAGCCCGAGGCATACAAAACAAAAACAAAGAAAAAAGCCACCTAAAGTGACGTCAGCACAAGGGCCGGAACTGATTGGTGAGTAGCTGATTGGTGAGTGTTTTTTTTTTAACCCTTTAGTTTATTTCTGTTATGTTTAGTTAATAATATAATAAATCGAGGCACGGCAGGGCACCTCGGTCTCATCGAACGCACATCCTGTGCCATGTGGGAGTCCAGGACATTTCCCGTGTCCTGGACGGCCACAGGTGCATGAACTGTCGTCGGCTGGACGAGCTCGAGCTCCAGGTTTCGGAGCTTGAGCAGCAGCTGGCGTCACTGCAGTGCGTCCGTGAGGCTGAGAGCTACGTGGATAGCTTGTTTCAGGAGGTGGTCACCCTGGAGCTTAGGAGAGTGCAGGCAGAAAGGGAATGGGTGACCACCAGACTGACAAGGAGGACCAGGCAGATAGTGCAGGAGTCCCCTGAGTGCATCTCACTCTCAAACCGAATACCGGTGGGAGAGAGGGTTCCTCTGGGGAGTACAGCCCGAGCCAAGTCCACGGCACCACGGGTGGCTCAGTTGTATAGGGGGCGAGGAGGAAGGTCAGGAAAGCAATAGTGATAGGGCATTCAATAGTTAGAGGGACAAATAGGCTTTTCAGCGGCCGCATACATGATTCCAGGATGGTACGTTGCCTCCCTGCTGCCAGGATCAAGGATCCTCAGAATCGGTTTCTTTCTTGGACACACAAATCTCCATCAAAGACGGGCACCTCAGCACCTCACTCTACCGCAAGCCCACGGACAACCTCACGATGCTCCACTTTTCCAGCTTCCACCCCAACCACGTCAAAGAGGCCATCCCCTATGGACAGGCCCTACGAATACACAGGATCTGCTCAGACGAGGAGGAACGCGATGGACACCTACAGACGCTGAAAGACGCCCTCGTAAGAACGGGATATGACGCTCGACTTGTCGATCGACAGTTCCGACGGGCCACAGCGAAAAATCGCATAGACCTCCTCAGAAGACAAACACGGGACGCAACCAACAGAGTACCCTTCGTCGTCCAGTACTTCCCCGGAGCGGAGAAACTACACCATGTTCTCCGCAGCCTTCAACATGTCATCGATGACAACGAACACCTCGCTATGGCCATCCCCACGCCTCCACTACTCGCCTTTAAGCAGCCACCCAACCTCAAACAGACCATCGTTCGCAGCAAGTTACCCAGTTTTCAGGAGAACAGCGTCCACGACACCACACAACCCTGCCATGGCAACCTCTTCAAGACATGCCAGATCATCGACACGGATACCACCATCACACGAGAGGACACCACCCACCAGGTACATGGTTCATACTCCTGTGACTCGGCCAACGTTATCTACCTCATACGTTGCAGGAAAGGATGCCCCTGAGCATGGTACATTGGCGAGACCATGCAGACACTGCGACAACGGATGAACGGACACCGCGCAACAATCGCTAGACAGGAGGGTTCCCTCCCAGTCGGGGAACACTTTAGCAGTCAAGGACATTCAGCCACCGATCTTCGGGTAAGCGTTCTCCAAGGCCGCCTTCGAGACACACGACAACGCAAAATCGTCGAGCAGAAATTGATAGCCAAGTTCTGCACCCATGAGGATGGCCTCAACCGGGATCTTGGGTTCCTGTCACGCTACACGTAACCCCACCAGCAAAAAGGGGGAAAAAAATTATGTTTTTAATATTCCCTCTCTCTCTCTCTCTCTGCCATTTGGGTTTCTTTCTGTCTGTCTGTGTAATTGACACAATGTATATCCAGTGTACTGGGACGTGCTGTTCTCCGTGACTGGCCTGTTTGAATAACAACGACACCTTTTGATTGGTGTGATGCTGTCCCAGCCTAGTATAAGATATGCGATTTGAGAACCTTTTCACTCATTCACCTGACGAAGGGGATAATCTCCAAAAGCTTGTGATTTTAAAATAAATTTGTTGGACTATAACCTGGTGTTGTAAGATTCCTTACATTTGTCCACCCCAGTCCATCACCGGCACCTCCACATCAGGATCAAGGATGTCACTGAGCGGCTGCAGAACATTCTGAAGGGGGAGGGCAAACAGCCAGAGGTCGTGGTCTATATTGGTACCAACGACATAGGTAGAAAGAGGGATGAGGACCTGCAGGCGGATTTTAAGGAGCTAGGAAAGAAATTAATAAATAGAACCTCAAGGGTAGTAATCTCTGGATTACTCCCAGTGCCATGAGCTAGTGAGTATAGAAATAGGAGGATAGAGATGAATGCGTAGCTGGAGAGATGGTGCAGGAGGGAGGGCTTTAGATTCCTGGGACATTGGGACCGGTTCTGGGGGAGGTGGGACCTGTACAAGCCGGACGGGTTGCACCTCAACAGGGCCGGGACCAATATTCTCGTGGGGAGGCTTGCTAGTGCTATTGGAGAGGGTTTAAACTAACTTGGCAGGGGATGGGAAACTGAGCGTAGATTCAGAAGAGAGAGAAGCAGAGCTGGAAATAGAAGATAGAAAATTAATAAGCGAGTTTGGAAGGCAGAGGAAACTAAGGTTAGAAAATAGACAACAAAAGAGTTTAGCAGTGCTTTATGGTATATACTTCAATGCAAGGAGTATAGTGAATAAGGCAGGTGAGCTAAGGGCACAGATAGACACATGATATATTGGCTATTACTGAAACATGGCTTAAAGAGGGGGCAGGAATGGCAGCTTAACGTTCCTGGTTTCAGGGTTTTCAGACGAGATAGAGAGGGGGATAAAAAAGGAGGGGGTGGCAAGATTGGTTAAAGAAACAATTACAGCTGTGAGGAGGGATGATATGTTAGAAGGATCATCAAATGAGGCCATAGGGGTTGAGCTAAAGAACAAAAAAGGGACAATCACACTGCTGGGAGTGTACTATAGACCCCCATACAGTCAGAGGGAGATAGAAGAGCAAATGTGTAGGCAAATTTCTGAGAAATGCAAAAACAATAGGGCAGTAACAGTAGGGGATTTCAACTACCCTAATATTAACTGGGATACAATCAGTGTAAAAGGTTTAGAGGGTGCAGAATTCTTAAATTGCATTCAGGAGAACTTTTTTACCCAGTACATAGCAAGCCCAACAAGAGGAGGGGCAGTTCTGGATTTAGTTTTAGGGAATGAAGCTGGGCAGGTGGAAGGAGTATCAGTGGGAAAGCATTTTGCTGGTAGTGATCATAATTCAGTTAGATTTAGCATAGTTATGGAAAAGGACAAAGATAGAACAGGAGTAAAAGTTCTCAATTGGGGAAAGGCCAATTTTACTGAGCTGAGAAGTGATTTAGCAAAAGTGGACTGGAAACAGCTACTTGAAGGTAAATTAGTGTCAGAGCAGAGGGAGGCATTCAAGGGGGAGATTCAAGGGGTTCAGGACAAACATGTTCCCACAAAGAAAAAGGGTGGGACTGCCAAATCAAGAGACCCCTGGATGTCAAGGAGCATACAGGGTAAGATACGGCAAGAAAGGGATGCTTATGTCAGATACTGAGAGTTCAATACTGCAGAAAGCCTAGAGGAGAATAGAAAGTGCAGGGGTGAAATTAAAAAGGAAATTAGGAAAGCAAAGAGAGGGCATGAAAAAATACTGGCAAGTAAAATTAAGGAAAACCCAAAAATGTTTTATAAATACATAAAGAGCAAGAGAATAACTAAGGAAAGAGTTAGGCCTATTAGAGACCAAAAAGGTAACCTATGTGTGGAGGCCGAAGACGTGGGTATGGTTCTTAATCAATACTTTATGTCTGTCTTCACAAAGAAGGGGGACGATGCAGAGATTATAGTTAAGGAAGAGGAGTGTGAAATATTGGATGGGATAAACAGTGAGGAAGTATTAAAGGGCTTAGCATCTTTGAAAGTAGATAAATCACCAGGCCTGGATGAAATGTATCCCAGGCTGTTAAGAGAAGCAAGAGAGGAGATAGCAGAGGCTCTGACCATCATTTTCCAATCCTCCCTGGCTACAGGCGTGGTGCTGGAGGATTGGAGGGCTGCTAACATTGTATCGTTTGTTAAAACGGGAGAAAGGGATAGACCAAGTAATTATAGGCCAGTCAGTCTAACCTCGGTGGTGGGCAAATTATTGGAATCAATTCTGAGGGACAGTATAAATCGTCATTTAGAAAGGCACAGGTTAATCAAGGACAGTCAGCATGGATTTGTTAAGGGAAGGTCGTGTCTGGCTAACTTGATTGAATTTTTTGAGAAGGTAACAAGGAGGGTAGATGAGGGTAACATGTTTGATGTAGTCTAAATGGATTTTAGCAAGGCTTTTGACAAGGTCCCACATGGCAGACTGGTCAAAAATGTAAACGCCCATGGAATGCAAGGGAAAGTGGCAAGTTGGATCCAAAACTGGCTCAGTGGCAGGAAGCAAAGGGTAATGCTCGACGGGTGTTTTTGTGACTGGAAGGCTGTTTCCAGTGGGAATCCGCAGGGCTTTGTACTAAGTCCCTTGCTTTTTGTGGTATATATTAATGATTTGGACTTAAATGTAGGGGATATGATCAAGAAGTTTACAAATGATACAAAAATTGGCCGCATGGTTGATAGTGAGGAGGAAAGCTGTAGACTGCAGGAAGTTATCAATGGACTGGTCAGGTGGGCAGAAAAGTGGCAAATGGAATTCTATTCAGAGAAGTGTGAGGTGATGGATTTGGGGAGGGCAAACAAGGCAAGAGAATACACAATAAATGGAAGGATACTGAGAGGTGTAGAGGAAGAGAGGGACTTTGGAGTGCATGTCTACAGGTTCCTGAAGGTAGCAGGACAGGTAGATAAGGTGGTTAAGAAGGCATACGGGATACTTTCCTTTATTAGCCGAGGCATAGAATATAAGAGCAGGGAGGTTATGCTAGAACTGTATAAAACAGTAGTTAGGCCACAGCTTGAGTACTGTGTACATTTCTGGTCACCACATTACAGGAAAGATGTGATTGCAATAGAGAGGGTACAGAGGAGATTTACGAGTATGTTGCCAGTGCTGGAGAATTTTAGCTATGAGAAAAGATTGGCTAGGCTGAGGTTGTTTTCTTTGGAACGATGGAGGCTGAGGGGAGATTAAATTGAGGTATATAAAATTATGAGGAGCCTAGATAGAGTGGCTAGGGAGGACCTACATCCCTTAGCAGAGGGGTCAGTGACCAGGGGGCATAGGTTTAAAGTAATTGGTAGAAGGATTAGAGGGGAGCTGAGGAGAAATTTTTTCACCGAGGGTGGTGGGGGTCTGGAACTCACTGCCTGAAAGGGTGGTAAAGGCAGAAACCCTCAACTCATTTAAAAAGTACATGGATGTGCACTTGAAGTGCCCTAACCTACAGGGCTACGGACCAAGTGCTGGAAAGTGGGATTCAGCTGGATAGCTATTTTCGACCGGCACGGACACAATGGGCCGAATGGCCTCCTTCTGTGCCATAACTTTCTATAATTCTATAATTCTACCCCAACTACTAATCTCCTGCCCCCTCCCTCCTTCCCCCCTCCCTACCTCCCTCCCTCCTCTCCCTCCTCCCTCCTGGGTGTCAAGTGGGAAGGTAGGAATAGACTGGGTGGGATATTGAAGGGTGTGGGGAGTGAGCAGGAGTGTGGAATTAGACTGGGTGGGATATTGAAGGGTGTGGGGAGTGAGCAGGAGTGTGGAATTAGACTGGGTGGGATATTGAAGGGTATGGAGAGTGAGCAGGAGAGTGGGATTAAAGTTGGTGGGATACATTTTGGTAGGAAGAACGAGGAGAAGCAATATAAACTAAAGGGTACAATTCTAAAAGGGGTGCAGGAACAGAGAGATCTGGAAGTATATGTGCACAAATCTTTCAAGGTGGCAGGGCAGGTTGAGAAAGCGGTTAAAAAAGCATACGGATCCTGGGCTTTATAAATAGAGGCATAGAGTACAAAAGCAAGGAAGTTATGATAAACCTTTATAAAACACTGGTTCGGCCACAACTGGAGTATTGTGTCCAGGTCTGGGCACCACACTTTAGGAAGGATGTGAAGGTCTTAGAGAGGGTGCAGAAGAGATTTACTTGGAAACTTCCGGAGATGAAGGACTTCAGTTATATGGATAGACTGGAGAAGCTGGGGTTGTTCTCCTTAGAGCAGAGAAGGTTGAGAGGAGATTTGATCGAGGTATTCAAAATCATGAAGGGTCTAGACAGAGTAGATTGAGAGAAACTGTTCCCATTGGCGAATCAGAGGACATAGATTTAAGGTGATTGGCAAAAGAACCAAAGGCGACGTGAGGAAAAGCTTTTTTACACAGCGAGTGGTTAAGATCTGGAATGCACTACGTGAGGGGATGGTGGAGGCAGATTCAATCATGGCTTTTGAAAGGGAATTGGATAAGTACTTGAAGGGAAAACATTTACAAGGCTACAGGGAAAGGCCGGAGGAGTGGGACTAGCTAAATTGCTCTTGCAGAGAGCTGGCACAGACTCGATGGGCCAAAAGGCCTCCTTCCTTGCTGTAACCATTCTATGATTCTATGATATTTATTCCTGACTCTATAAAAGCACAGGAAGAGGCCAGACTGCCCATCGAGTCTGTACCGGTCTAGCTTCACCTCGGAGCCAAACACTGCTCCTCCTAGTTCCCTGCCCATCGATCCTGTGAGTTCAACGTAGAGCTATCTGCTCTAATCCCGTTTCTTTCTCTTTCCCTGTATCAGTTAATATTTCTCCTCCTCAAATATTTAACTCCCTCGATGTGATTGGTGCAGCTTCAATAGCTATTTGGAGTAATGCATTCCACATTCTAATAGCCCTTTGCTGTTTTTTTAATTCATTCTCGGGTTGCGAGCAATGGCGGCAAGGCCAGCATTTATTGCCCATCCCCAGTCACCCAGACAAGGTGGAGGTGGGCCTTCTCCTTGAACCGCTGCAGTCCATGTGCTGATGGTGCTCCCACAATGATAATTTGCTTGAAGAGATTCTTCTGACCTCTTCCTTCCATTCATCTAGTGATGGCCCCTTAGTCTGTGTCCCCTTGTTATCAATTCACCAACCAGTGGAAACAATGGGCCAGAAATCACGCAGAGCGGCGAGGCAACGCTCACCGCATTTAATTAACGAAAATGCTTACTGCGGGCGCTGTGGCGTCCAATTGCTTTAATTTGAACTTTAAACAAAATGTGCGCTATCAACCCAGCCTCTGAGCAGCGTGAGTTGCCGCGCGGCTGGAAATGTCTGTGAGGAGGAGACACGCCCACGAAATCTGTCAGGAAGAGAAGTCACGCCCACGGATTCAGGCTGCATTGCTCAAGCAGGCGAGCAGACTTCATTCAATTAACGTTAGTATTCTGGATGTCATTGTAAATAAAAATTTAATTTTTTTTATAAAAAGCCAAAGAAATAATTGAATTAAAGAGACAGAAGGGAAAAGTAAAAAAAAATTATCTTTAATGACCAAAAACTATTAAAATAAGGAGTAACGAGACTCCACATTTTTAAAAGTTAATTTTTAGTTGTTTGGCAGTCATTAAGACTAACCGCACCGTATTGACCTGGTATTTTTAAGTGTACCTGTTCGGTGGCGTAATTAGTTACTTTCCAGCTGGGCAGATAAGCAAGTTGGCGCTTTTTCAATGATTTCTCTGATTACAATGTGCGATGGCCCTTTAATTCGAAGCTGTCATATCGCCGGCGAACCACGAGGAGCAAGTTCACGATTTCCGCGTTTTACTGTGCGTGTGCAAACGCGGGAACTTGTTCCTTCAATTCGCCACTAAAAACTGAGAGCGCTGTTGAGCGATGGCGGGAGTGATTTCTGGAGTGATTTCTGGCCCAATCTTTCACTATTCATCTTTTCAAAGCCTCTCAAAATGTTGAATACTTTTATTAGAGCCCAGTTTACCTTTTCTGCTTTAGTGAACACAGCCATTGTTTTTCAAGCCCTACACTTATAGTAGGAATCACAACTACGTCCTCTCATCCTAGTTAAACCTATGCTGCACCTTTTCCATCTCATAGAATCATAGAATCAAAGAAAGGTTACAGCACGGAAGGAGGCCATTCAGCCCATCGAGTCTGCGCCGGCTCTATGCAAGAGCAATCCAGCTAGTCCCACTCCCCCGCCCTTTCCACGTAGCCCTGCAAATTTTTTCCTTTCAAGTACTTATCCAGTTCCTTTTTGAAGGCCATGATTGAATCTGCCTCCAACACCCCCTCAGACAGTGCATTCCACATCCTAACCACTCTCTGAGTAAAAAGGTTTTTCCTCATGTCACCTTTCGTTCTTTTGCCAATCACCTTAAATCTATGCCCTCTGGTCCTTGACCCTTCCGCCAATGGGAACAGTTTCTCTCTATCTACTCTGTCTAGACCCTTCATGATTTTGAATACCTCTATCAAATCTCCTCGCAACTGTCTCTGTTCCAAGGAGAACAACCCCAGCTTCTCCAGTCTATCCATGTAACTAAAGTGCCTCATCCCTGGAATCAGTCTAGTAAATCTCTTCTGCACCCCCTCTAAGGCCGTCACATCTTTCCTGAAGTGCGGTGCCCAGAACTGGACACAATACTCCAGTTGTGGCCGAACCATTGTTTTATAAAGGTTCATCATGACTTCCATACATCTTTCTAATGTCCTTTCTATAATGGGCCACAAACTACTCCAACTGTGACTCAACCAAGTCTGTTAGATCATTTACGTCTACGGAGAACAGAGAGGTCCCTTGGGCCTGCCACGAGCTATGTCTTGCCAAACGACACTTGCATTTCCTCCTACCTTCTGTTTTCTATCCTCCAGCTATCCCTTTATCCATGCTGACACCTTATCCTTAATACACGGACCCTAATCTTCACAAGTCTCTTGTGTGGCAGTTTATCAAATGCTTTTTGAACGTCCAAATGTATCCAATCCACTGCACCCCCTTTAGTCTATACGCTCAGTACTTCCCTTTAAGAAGTTGATTAAAATTAGTCAAGCATGACTCGCTGTTTACATATCCATGTCGACTCTCCCTGATTGTTCCATACCTTTCTAAGTGGTAATTAAAATGATCCCTTATTATGGTTTCCTATCATTTTCCTACTACAAGTGTGAGGATAGCTGGTCTATAATCATCCCTTTTTCTTCTTATGAACAGGAGTATAAGATTTACCATCCTCTAATTAAGGTCTGGAACTTAACTACCAACCCAGGGGTCATGAGTTCAAATCCCACCAGGGCAAGTTGTGAAATTGAATTCAGTAAATCTGGTAATTTGTGGAGCTGGCACCAGAAAATGACCCTGAATAAACTGCCAGATTGTTGTATAAACCCAACTGATTCACTAATGTCCTTCAGTGAAGGGAATATGTCATCCTTACCCAGTCTGGGCTAATGTGACTCCAGTCCCGTACTATGTGGTTTACTCTTAATGCCTTCAGGGCAACTAAGGATGGGCAATAAATGCAGACTTGCCAGTGTCACCCACATTCTAAGAACAAATTTTTAAAAATCCTTTGGTACAATTCCCTTTTCCAAAGAATTTGAAAAATTATAGGCAAAGTGTTTGATATTTCATCACTGATCTCTCTCTGATTCCAGACTGCTGACCATCTGGCCTTGATGATTGATCACCTTTATTTCCCTTTACTCCTTTAAAAACCGCTTCCTTTTTGATATTTATAATATCTACATTAGTCGTTCCTCTATGACCTCCTCTGGTACTCCTGCAGTTCTTCCTTAAATGCAGAGATGAAGTACTTGTTAAGTATTTCCACCATTCTTTTATTATCTACTGTAAGATTAATATCTTTGTTCCACAGTTGCCCTACCCTTTTCTAAACTGTCCTCAATAAGCCCCCCTCAGAATGCAGGCTGGTTATAGGCATTCTCCATGGTGCAGGCTGACTCCATCAATCAACATTGGATTGGTCTATGACCACAGGCCTTGTCTATTACACGAACTGGAAAGATCACCTGACTTCATTAGCCAAGCTCTTACAGAAACATTTTCTCTGCGATTATCACTTATTTGAGAACGGGCTTAAACTGATTGCACGTGGATCGTACAAGGCTGACGAAACCCTCTTACCAAAGAGCTCATTAATCTTACTCATCTCACAAGATGAAAGAAAAAGCAACTGTCAAAATGGATATTGAGCAATCACTGAATCATAGTACCCAGCAGAAACCACTTCTGCAAACTTCAAACACCTGCACCTAACTCAAGGATTCAGCTGTGCAGCTAGTCGCTTTAGTAAGCTGCACAGAGATGGTATTTGTGTCCAAATAAACATAAAACAATGAGCACTGGGGAGTGGTTGTAAGGTTGATAATCTCTGGGTGCCCTCAGTAGCACAGCAGGGAAGGTGGAGCCAGGGGATCATTTAGAACTTGCACTGAATTTTTGGCAGGGGCGGGAGTTTAAGTAAATTCCTGTCGCCATTGCTCCTTCCATTACATCCAAATTCTAATTTGCTTTGAGAGGAAGCTCAGAAAGTTAACATTCCCGACTGTTGTGGCATAACGACAAATAAAAAAAATAATTAGCACTTGTGGAGCCTGCAGCTGACAGCTGAAGTTAAACTTCACCCCAAACGGTTGCTGGAATTGAATCACATTGTGCCCCAGCTTTAAAGACAAGTTTTTCTTCCTTTAAAATCTGTAGTGTAAGAGATCAAACAAAAAAGGGTTATGGGGCCTTCCCCACCCCCCCCCCCCACCATCCCCCCTCCTCCAGTGGGCTCAAGTGGGCAAATGCATTGCCTGGTGTGACTCCGAGCCAGGAGGATCCCAAAACTCGAGTTCCTGTCTGAGCTGAGTTATCTGGCTGGCCTCCTGGTTCCTGGGCCAGAGAGAAGGGGAAAAAAATCAACCCCGATTTGCAGCCATGCTCACGAGCCAGGGACACAAGCTGGAAAGTGGATGTTGGCTGATCATGTTCAGCTCAACAATGATGCCTCGTGTAGTCAAATAGCCTGCCAGTACTCACAGTCCACGCCCCGTACATGAAGATTGGCCACTCGGATGAGGTTTTGCTGTGGAACTGTAGCCCGGCATGAGTCACTGTCTTTAGCAGTAGAGGGGAGACAATGGAAAGGAGAGGGGGGAGAAGGGATAGTGAGATATTGTGGGATTACAAAGCTCCTCCTTTTAGATTGCCTGGTATAGAAGAGTGAGGGCTGAAGAATGCCTGCCCGCCCTCAAAGCATGACACTCATTCCTAGTGTTGATAAAACGAGATAGAGGGAAGAGCTTTATTACAGTGTGGGAGAATTAGTGAGCAGTTAAAAAGAAAATTAAGTGCAGAAGGACACAGAGTCTTGTAAACATAGTGTGGTAGCTCATGAAACCTTTAAAGTAGCAGCATGGCTCCACAGATGGCTGAGCAGCTGAGCCAGGATGTTACATGGTTCAATCCCTGGTCTTTGTTGAGTCAGCTGATCTCAGCAGGGGCAATGGTGGGACAGCTGCACTTAGCCTCAGCGTGCTGAGTTAAGGCGGGGGGAAATCGGCTGCTCCTAGTGTGTATGTGCATGAGCGTGTGTGTGCATGAGTGTGATTGTGTGTGCGTGCGTATGTGTGTGCGTGTTGGGTGTGTATAAGCATGTTGGGTGTGTGCTTGCACGTGTGTGGATGAAAACAGGATTAGATTCAATGGTGATGCAGCCCACAATATAATAGCTCACTAACACTTGCTGTCAAGTATCGCACACAAGTTGGCTGAGGTACCAGATATTAGCACATGTGAAAATGTACCCAAGCAATGAGCCTTCCATTAGAAGAGGGGAGGAGAAGCGAAGACTAGCAAGATTGTTTGGAGAGAGAGTGGTGGGAGGAAGGAACATCCATACAGAAAAGTTTTTTAAAAATAATACAATTTTGAATATATTTTCATCCTTCCCGAGGAACTTCTGAAAAAAATAAAGAGTTAGAGTATCTGCCCCACAACCAACTAATCCCATCTCCCTCCACCCATAGCCCAGTATCAATCGCAAACCAATCCCACTGACCCACTCTTTCCCCATATCCTTGTATCAATCCCAAACTAATTCACTGACCCACTCTTTCCCCGTATCCCTGTATCAATCCAAAACTAATCCCACCTCCCCAGTCTCCCCATTTCCCTGTTTCAACCCCACACTAATCCCACTGCCCCACTCTCTCTTCATTGCCCTGTATCAATCCAAAACTAATCCCACTGCCCCACTCTCTCTTCATTGCCCTGTATCAATCCAAAACTAATCCCACTGCCCCACTCTCTCTCCATTGCCCAGTATCAATCCCAAACTATTCCCACTGCCCCACTCTCTCCCCATAGTCCTGTACCCACCATGTATCCTGGCAAATTGGGTCATGGCAACAATGCAACTATTTCATCCCATCCACACTCAAAATGCCTGCCCAGGGGTTTTAACAAAGCATGACTCAGTTTTACTGCTCTCCCCGATAAAGTCAACTTTTAAACATTGTCAGTTTATTTGTTGCAAATGGAATTGCTCAATAATGCCAATTTTACCAGTAATATTGTCAAATTTAAGGAGAGCTGCTCCTTTAACTCAGCTGGCAGGTTTCCTTGTTTGATTAACTGAACGTAATTGGTCCCTTGGAAACAACAGTAAACAGTAAAAAAAATCTTTTCAAACTCGAGCTTGATTTCAGAGTCCAGCCATTCTTTGGCATCTCTAACAACCACAGTTCAAAGTGAGGTGTAGATTTCCCTTGAACAAAGTCATTACATCTTGCAGGCTGTACCCAGCTATGCGCGTGTCCTTGACCTGATACATGGATTAATGCTGCAGCAACATTCTGCCTCTCCATCCAGCCAGTCTGGGTCTAACTGTAACTGAGAATGTGTTCTGAATCGCTGACTGTTGTTTATAATCAGAATCACAGACCTGTAGCTTTCAGTACACGCTATTAAAACCTCAGGACTCATCGTAAATCTAGATTCGGCCTTTATTCATCCTCGACACGCAGCTTCTAAAGTAGACTGCGATAGAGGACACAAGCATTCATCGGGTTCATCCAATGTCAGTAAAGTATCAGGTGTCTAAACGTGCAACTTAGTCACTTCTGATTCAGCATAAATATAAAGTTCTTTGCATATTTCAGAACAAAAATGTAACTTGCAGACAGGAATATTCTGCAATAATATGAACACGGTGAGCAGGGGACTGTGACAGACAAACAAAGATTCCTTCTTTAATACATTCATACAGCTGAATGGCATTTCACTGAGGTATGAATGACAAATGTCGCTGCACAATATAACCGAACCCACCTTGCAATTTCTGCATCACATTGGCAATATCCCTCGGGGATCTCCCATAGTGTCGTGATGTCGCCATCCTCTCACTCGTCGCACACCAGCCTTGGCTCGACAGAATGTGCCAGTCGGTGTTGCAATGAATCGTTCAGGTCACTGTGCTTCAGACGGCATCATTGAAGCAGCCTGCAGCATTCAGCAGGGCTGAGCTGAGTCACTGCAGCCCGACACCCAATGAGAGCCTTGCTCTCAGAAACGTAGAGTGTTCTAACTTCCTTTTTGAAGAAGGGTAGCTTTCCAAATGACCTCAGCTCCCTGAAAGGAAATGGCAGGGTTTAATGTAAATCTTCGCCTTCTTAAGACGATTAAAACCTCGTTGGCTGATTATCCACCCTGACAGATCAGTAAAGACATGCACAGCACAAACCACAGAGCTCTGGACTAATTAAGGCAGCAGCCAGCGTCAAGGATGCAGTGACAGCTATCAGAACAAGCAGGCAGCAGAGTGCACAGTGCAGGAATACATCCAGGAAAGCTGATGGTTACTCAAAACGTCGATGTCAATTGGTTCCTCTAACTGAGCTGGCCAAAGTTATAAGTGACCATAAGAAGGAAAAAAATCAATTTGGGTTTACAGTAAAGTGAAGCACGGCTAGGGCAGTGGGTGTTCAAAAAAATGGAACTTGTTACAAATCTGATGAAAGGACCTACTGAACGACAACAACAACTTGCATTTATATAGCGCCTTTAACATAGTAAAACGTCCCAAGGTGCTTCACAGGAGCGTTATCAGACAACAAGTGACACAGGAGCCACATAAGGAGGTATTGGTCAAAGAGGTAGGTTTTAAGGATCGTCTTAAAGGAGGGGAGAGAGGTGGAGAGGTTTAGGGGGGGAATTCCGGAGCTTAGGGCCTAGGCAGCTGAAGGCACGGCCGCCAACGGTGGAGCGATGAAAATCGAGGATGCGCAAAAGGCCAGAATTGGGAGAGCGCAGAGATCTCGGAGAGTTGTAGGGCTGGGGGAGGTTACAGAGATAGGGAGGGGTGAGGCCATAGAGGGGTTTGAAAACAAGGATGAGAATTTTAATATCGAGGCATTGCCGGACCGGGGACCAATGTAGGTCAGCGAGCACAGGGGTGATTGCTGAACGGGATTTGGTGCGAGTTAGGATATGGGCAGCAGAATTTTGGTGCTGTATTTCACAGAGAGGATCGTCCATCGGAAAATGGGAACTTTATCAGGCTTCAGGAAAGGTCCCATGGGAATGTGGTCCAGGTAGTGGATTGGCTATGGGACCAGAGACTCCTTTTAAACTAAGTCTCACCCGCAGTCCTTGGTCCGTGACCAGTACAGCACAGTTCCATCTCAATGTGTAAATTGAGCAAGTGGAGAAAAAATACAGTGTGCCCCCCACCTGTGTAAACAAATGCTCATCACCTACTCTTCTACTCCCAACCCACCCACCCACCCACCCCTGACCCAAGGCAGGGCTCAGAACCCTGTACCCAACAGCCTCCCAGCGGCACAGGCCTCCTGATCCAGTCTCCCGAGGAGGAGAGGAGAACGTTCCCCAGCCGACCCACCTGGTCCCAGCTGCCAGCCCACCAAAACCCAGCAAGAACCTTCACCCCCACCACCTACTTTCAATATAGAGCCCCAACAGATGGCTTCAAACGTGAAAGAGTCAGCTTGTCGAAACCCACTGACTGACTCAATGCTGAACAAAGCAGTGGGTGGGGAGAGACGAGGTCTCCTTCTTATTATGGGTCCCCCTCAACAAGCATTAATAGAGGACATGCTCACACTTTAAAAATCCGCTGTTTAAACTATGCAAGAGTAGGAATAGACTGGATGTTAGGTGGTTATTCTTTTCCCAGAGAGTAGTGAGCCTCTGAAATACATTGCCGGCTGGTGTGGTGGGTGCTGACTCTCTGTCTGCCGTCATGAGGGAGCTGGACTGGTTCTTGACTGGGGCTGAAATCGCATCATATCGAGGATAAGTGTCTTTATAGATAACACTTGGTCCATGTGATCTCCTGGACTGGTTTCAATCCCCTGAGCAGGTCGGAGAGGAATTTTCCAGAGTATTTTTTCCCTCATTGGTCCTGTTTTTTTTTCTCTGTTTTTTTGCCTCTCCCGGGAGATTACATGTCTGTGGGGGGCGGGAAGGAGGGAGGATGTGTTTAGCCATGATGCTCTGGCCATCATGAGGTGTGGGGCAGGCTTGATGGGCCAGCTGTCCACTCCTGTCCATCAATTTTGTATATTCAGCACCAGGTCCCCAAACAAGACACATGACAGCAGCACTATCACATTCGACACTCTTGGTGCTCCTCATCCCTACTGCCATCTTCCAACTCTCTAATCCACAACTTGCTGGGGAAAACAAACACACCAGCGACTCACAGCCTCTCAAGGTTCAAGAGTTATCCCCAGCCCCCTGGACTGACTGCCCCTACCTTTGAAAAACCACTGGTCTGGGATGCCCACCCCCCCTCCAAACACCTCTCGTCGTGGGCCGGCCATGATGTGAGGGCGAGTGTCTGACATATTGTTCCGTGACCCCTGGAAGGGAGATAGACATGCAGCTTCCAAATGGAATGGCGCCATTGAGGACAGCCCCACTGCAAGGGGTGGGGGAGGGGGGGTGCAGGGGGAGGATTAACCTGTCCCCGAGGTGTGATTGCAGTATCGCCCCCAAACTCACATAGGCAGATGAACCCTGTAGCTCCCCAGCCACCCAACACTGCCAATAACCCATGCAGTCCTGAAGGAGTTAGGAAGGTTGGACCCATCACACAAAGTGAGGACCAGCCTCAATCACTTACGAAGTCCGACTCACCAAGTTTCAATAGCGTAAAAACTTAAAAGCCAAATGCCTCAATAAAGCTTTACCCTGAGCCTTGTCTGACATCAAACTCTTTTGGTGGAGCTTTAATTTTCCATTAATCCTGAGCCATGAGGGCACAAAGGACAATGAAATACCCCACCCTACAATAAACCCAGCCTTCTGAATGGGCAGAGTGACAGCACAGTAATGTGATAGTGCCAAGCATCAGTGTATTGGCACCTACCCCAAGTTCTTATGTGTGCAACACTACTCGAAGAATGAAACTTCACTGCCTTCAGAAGCAGCCTTTACTTCTGCCAGACACTTCTTCCCTCCCGCTAGCTCCGTCTCCCCCCCCGCCCCTGGTTCCTCTACAACCTAGCTGAGTTCAGGCGTTTGGAGCAATGCAGGGCAATCTTGCATCCTATCACTATACTGCCAACTTTCATTTAGCATTTGAGCCCCTTTGCTGCTTAAGAGTAAAGTTTGAATTAACTCTACACCATTCATTTGAGGTAAGTTTGGTTTTTAACTTCTGAAACCCAGCTGACCAGTGAATGTGAGACATGGACTGAAAAATTAATAATTAACATATGGCTTATCAGGTGTCATGGCTCAGCAGTAGCACTCTCACCTCTGAGTCAGAAAGTCATGGGTTCAAGCCCCGCTCCAGAGACTTGTGCACATAATCTAGTGAAGTACTGAGGAATTGCTGCACTATCAGCTGGACGAGCTGTTAAACCGAGACCCTGTCTGCCCTCTCAGCTGGACATAAAAGGTCCCACAGCACTATTCGAAGAAGAGCAGGTGAGTTCTCCATGGTGTCCTGGCCAACATTTATCTCTCAACCAACATCATTTAAAAAAAATAGTTTATCTGGTAATTATCACATTGCTGTTTGTGGGATCTTGCTGTGCACAAACTCGTTGCCGCATTTCCTACAGTACAACAGTGTCTACACTTCAAAAGTACTTCATTGACTGTAAAATGCTTTGGGACATCTAGCGGTCGTGAGAGACATCATACAAATGCAAGTTATTTCTTTTAACAGAGGGAGATTGGACCAGTAACCATTGAGAGTAAACAAGGAAACCGAAGAGACTGCAATTAAACATGCAGCACAATAGTAGTTACATTCTATTCATGGATAAGAAGAAATCTATGATTTCTATATAAACCAGATCAGACATTATTGGTCCAATAACACTGTTCTGTTAGCAAACTATCATTGTAATAATTAACCACCAATCAGAAAAAAATGAAATCATTAATATTATAGCAATATCAGAAAATGAAATTACTCTTAATAACTATACAGGGTCTGCAGATAATTGCAAGACACTTCAAATTGCTTTGATTAATGGTTAGCTACAAGTACAGATTAGGTAACTGGCTCGTGTTTTCATTCCTTAAGAGGGTTACACCAATATTTCTCTGCAGGAAGATATTCGAAGGGTCCACATAAGGAATCAAATAAACCACCTGATGTAGAATCATAGAAATTGCAGCACAAAAGTAGGCCATTCTGCCCATCATCCCTGTACTGGTACTAGCTCTTCAACTGGTGATAACTACTTGAATCCCATTTCCCTGCCCTTTCCCTCTAACATTTTATATTCTTCCCTTTCAAATAGTTAGCCAATTTCTGTTTAAATTATATTATATGGTCTCCCCCTGATAATTCTGAGTTATTTTTTGCACTCAGGTGTCAGCCTTGGCTCAGAGGTAGCACTCTTTGCTCCAGAGACTTGAGCCCATAGTCCAGGCTGACACTCCCAGTGCAGTACTGAAGAGGTGCTGCACTGTTGGAGGTGCCGTCTTTCGGGTGAGACGTTAAACCGAGACCCCGTCTGCCCTCTCAGGTGGATGTAAAAGATCCCACGGGACTATTCAAAGATGAGCAAGGGAGTGCTCCCTGGTGTCCTGGCCCATATTTATCCCTGAACCACCGTCACTAAAACAGATTAACTGATCATTATCACATTGATGTTTGTGGGAACTTGCTGCATGCAAATTAGCTGCCGCATTTCTTACATTTTGATTACACTTCAAAAGTACTTCATTGGCTGTAAAGTGCTTTGGGACGTCCTGAGGTTGTGAAAGGCGCTATATAAATGCAAACTTTTTCTTTCAAAAAAATGTATTATCCAATAATTTGGATTAAAGAACATAAATAACACCAGCAAATTGGAAATTTAGCAATAAGAAAATTGAATTATAAGATAATTTGAAATATGCGACTTTGATTGACTGTAGTCTCTCTCCCACAATAGCCCATTGTATAAAACATCCCCTGTTCTAATAACCCTCTGTGTAAAAACATTTCTTCTAACTTCCCCTTTCATTCCTCTGGTGCTAATCCTCAGTCTAGGAACATAGGAACAGGATTAGGCCATTCAGCCCCTTGAGCCTGCTCCTCCATTCAATTAGATCATGGCTGATCTGTATCTTAACTCCATCTACCTGCCTTAGCTCCATCTTCCAGTCTGTGTTCCTTTTGACCAACCAGTGAGAACAGTCTTCTGCTGTTCAGTTACTGGACCATCCACCCTAGGGTTGCCAACCCTCCAGGATTGACCTGAGTCTCCAAGAATTGAAACTGAATCTCTAGGACACTGCTGCGAACAACCCAGGGAGAAAAATCATAGGGGCATTTAAAAAAATTGTGTTTTTTTCATTTTCTTTGAACACTTTCGCTTATTAGTGACAAAAATATTAGAGGTGGAAATAAAAGGCTATTTGACTGACAGTCAAGAATCATCCAATCAGGTAACAAAGAGTTTATTCGCTTCCCAATTTGCATGGGAAGGCGGGGCTCTGTGAGGATGGACGTATCGAGCGACCAATGGCGGGAGCTTGGGGGCCGAGCAGTTGGCGGCAGATGAAACCTCCAGGAATATGTCCAACCAGAGTTAGTAACCCTAACCCTGGTCCACCCAGACAACTTCATCTCCCTGTGGCTGTGAGCTGGCTCCATTCCCCAGGTGAAGAGCCTGGTAAAGCACCAACCTGCAATGATAAATAGAACAGGTGCAGTGAGGAGAGCCTGGCTCCAGGGGATGGCTGATCTCCACAGCCTGGCCCTGATTATTATTATTTCTGACAATAAATCTCCCTGGGCCCTCTGTAATTTCACAGGTTGCTGATGTGTGAGGCACCAGGTAACCAGATGTGTGAGGCACCGGGTAACCAGATGTGTGAGGCACCGGGTAGCCAGATGTGTCAGGCACCAGGTAACCAGATGTGTGAGGCACCAGGTAACCAGATGTGTCAGGCACCAGGTAGCCAGATGTGTCAGGCACCAGGTAACCAGATGTGTGAGGCACCAGGTAGCCAGATGTGTCAGGCACCAGGTAGCCAGATGTGTCAGGCACCGGGTAACCAGATGTGTGAGGCACCAGGTAGCCAGATGTGTCAGGCACCAGGTAACCCAGATGAGCTGCAGGGGCACAGCAGCCAGATGAGGGAGTGGGGAAAGGAGTAGAGAGGAAGGGAGGGGATAAGATAAAAGACCCTACCGGGAAAGGCTGGGAGTGGGAGGCAGCGATGCCCTCACCTGAGCCACAGTGTGCGGAGTCCCCGCCGAGCTGGACCGGGTCGGGATCGGGCGGGTTACGGTGCTGCCGGGAGCGGCCGCCGATACTCTCCGGTTACTATGTTGCGAACTGTAACAAGCCGCTGCCTGACAACGCGCATGCGCGTGTCCGCCGGCCCGCACTGCGCGCGTTATTCGCCTTGTTTGTTCCTCCGTTCCCGTCCCCAGGGGCGGGGGTTTGGCTGGGAAACGAAACATAAGACGTGGGGGGCTGTGGGGATGAAGGTTGCAAATCACCATCATCCCTGATTGGCAGTATTGAACCAGACCAGAGCAGAATAACCCTATAAAATTCTCACATGTTTTACTGGGATTCTTATTGTACAGGTGGAGTCTACATTTACCAGAAATTAATTCAAGGGTTCACTAATTGCAACATTTCCCCAAGCCTGCCCCAGATCCAAGCCCCCCCCCCCCTCCTTCCCTGCAAGGGGGTTCTGGCGATAGGGTCAAACTAGAAATTACAAGACATTGCAATCCACTCCCAAAAACTGATGCCCTACAAAAGTCCCTTAAAGTTCCCAAATTATCCTGGGATTCATAGGAACAGGAGTAGGCCATTCAGCTTCTCGAGCCTGTTCCACCATTCTATTAGAACATGGCTGATCTGCACCTCAACTCCATTTACCCGCCTTTGCTCCATATTCCTTGATACCCTTACCCAACAAAAATCTATCGATCTCAGTCTTGAAAGCTCCGATTGATCCTCAGCGTCCACTGCCTTTTGGGGAGAGATTTTCAGATCTCTCACGAGCCCTTGTGTGGAAAAGTGCCTCCTGATTTCACTCTTGAATGGCCTGGCTCCAATTTTAAGAATGTGCTTAGTTGGGCTGATCTCATCAGGTCTTTGCCCAGCAGTGAGGTGGAACAGAGAAGAGAAATCAGACAGATCAGCAGAAATCTTATTGATGGGGAGCATCTGGAGTGCAAAAATACTGACGGGCCAAGGATAGATGGTGCTGAATGGCACCTTGAAGGAAAAATAGAAACCAATACCGTACAACTATTTTGTATTTTTTTTTAAAACTTGCTTTATATTCAACAGGGATGTGGGACTTCAGTTATGTGGAGAGACTAGAGAAGCTGCGATTGTTCTCCTTAGAGCAGAGAAGGTTAACGGGATATTTAATAGAGGTGTTCAAAATTATTAAGAGTTTTGATAGAGTAAATAAGGAGAAGCTATTTCCAGTGGCAGGAGGGTCAGTAGCTGGTGCTTGGTCTACAGCACCAAACTCCCGATTTTGAGCATGGCTCCCTGCTGGGAGTCTGGGATCGGTGAAGTTACCCCGTACCTCAGCATTCAGTTTGCTTTGTTGATTGCTGCACCATAATAACTGAACAACCCCCAAATCTCTTTCAGCCTCCTCCCTAGCTAGTTCTTGGCTCAGTGGTAGCCCTTTTGCCTCTGAGTCAGAACACTATGGCTTCAAGCCCCACTCCAGAGACTTGAGCACACAATCTAGGCTGACACTCCAGTGCAGTACTGGGGGAGTGCTGCACTGTCGGAGGTGCCGTCTTTCAGATGAGACGTTAAACCCTACCTGCCCTCTCAGGTGAACATAAAAAATCCCACGGCACTATTTCGAAGAAGAGCAGGGGAGTTCTCCTCGGTGTCTTGGCCAATATTTATCTCTCAACCAACAGATTGATGTTTGTGGGACCTTGCTGTGCTGAAATTGGCTGCCGCATTTCCTACATTACAACAGTGACTACACTTCAAAAGTACTTAATTGGCTGTAAAGCACTTCGGGGCATCCTGAGGTCATGAAAGGCGAAATATAAATGCAAGCTCTTTTGCCCACTTGCAAGTTTTGTCGAGACTCTATAGTTCTTTGCTGCTTCATCAGACAACATTGCCCCCATTGTTCAGTGTTCTAGAATTACTCTTCCTTACACAGGAAATTACATTGGGACATGTGAAGTTTAAGTGTCCGGATATGAAGTAGCATCTGAACATTTATTGACGCAGTGCTCTAAAGAGCTTTCATTGTGTGCCATTGCTGCTTTATGATTCAAGCAAGTTAACCAAGTAAAAAGGGAAGATTGTCTTCTGATGCTGTGTGTCATATTTGTTAAATTAACATCACACATAAGCAATGTAACGAGGATGACTTTACAATCCCGTGACACTACAGCTTTGTGGCGTGTATTTGGCAAACCTTTTTATCCTTTGTTTATCAAACACGTTTTTTCCCACAAATCATAGAATAGAATTCATTAGTAACTTGAAAAGGAAAAAAATTGCAGGGCTATGGGGAAAGAGCGGAGGAGTGAGACTAATTGGATAGCTCTTTCAAAGAGCCGGCACAGGCACGATGGGCCAATTGGCCTCTTTCTGTGCTGTATGATTCTATATTCATAAGATGCTCCAGTTAACAGTTGCACTTTGCCCCAGCACGAGAATGTTACCCAAAATGTAGAGCAGTATTCTGGTGTTCTACCCTAGTCCAACAACACTCTACTTACCAACCAAAGGTCCTCAGTTTAAACACGCCAGTCCGTATCAGGCAGAAAGACCATTCTAACAGGAGGGAACTTTGTACGGATACTGCCATCTCCAGCTGCTCTAGTGGAACTGCACTTCCTGGACACAACATCCATGTACTTGTGAGATTTCCAGTTCCTAAGGATGGTTCTACAGCAACATATGATCGAGACGAGAAATAACCCCTGATTCAGCATGTGTTTTAATTTTAATATTACTTCTTTTACCATGAAAATATAGCTAACATTAGAGTCTCTGTGCATACTTCAAGAAAGAAGGACTCCTCAGGACATCCAAAGCGCATCATAGCCAATGAAATACTATTTGAAGTGTAGTCTCTGTTGTAATGTAAGGAATGCCAATTGCTTAAGTGCCAATTGGCGCACAGCAAGATCCCACAAACAGCAATGTAATAATGACCAGACAATCTGTTTTTTTGTGGTGTTGGTTGAGGGATAAATATTGACCAGGACACCGAGAACTCCCCTGCTCTTCTTCAAATTGTGCCATGGGATCTTTTATGTCCACCTGAGAGGGCAGCCGGAACCTCAGAAAGACAAACCTCCAGCACTGAATTATGGGCATAAGTCTCTGGAGCGGAGCTTGAAACCACAACCTTCTAACTCAGGCAAGAGTGCTACCACTAAGCCAAGGCTGACATTTAAAGCCTTTTGAAAGTATTTCTTGTAATTGATTCTATGTCCCTGTATCCATTAAATCAGATTTTCAATAAATCAGTTTTCAAGGAGGGAAACAAAGTGTTTTATGCTGTTGGAGGCAGCCTACCACTATAGGGTTAACGTCGCTTACAGATATTATGCTTGGCAAGAAACCTTATCAACTATTGATCCGGAAGAAACAATGATGGGAGAGTACTCGAGATAAGAACTCTTCATTGTACAGCCATTCTTAACAGTGGACAGGACCCAGGGTTTATTGACAGTAAATGTACTAGTGTGTTTATTGTCTGCTGAGAGTGTTTGTATATAGGTTTATTGAAGCTTTATTAGGCCAGTTTGTCTGAAGTAATGCTTTAGCCTTGATAAGCTGAAAAAGGGGAAGGATCTGGCCTAGAATTTGTGTTTTTGTTTTCAGAAGTCAAGAGGAAATTAGTTTTAATGCAGAAGTTGAAGTTTGGAGGAGGAAGACATTTGTGCAGAAATTATGTTCAGGAATGGGGTTAGGTTGAGAGCAAATTTTACGAATTGAGATAAACTTTACAAGTTGGCCTCCTAGTTGAATGGGAGATCGAGCCTGGAGGTGAGGCCTCCTAATTTTCTAATTATGCACTTTGATGATTAAAATTTTTTTTTTGTGGGGGGGGGTTGCAAATCGGACGTGTTGTCCCCCAAGCTCGATTGTCCAATCTGTGTCCCCCCACCTCGAGCAAGGCTGTGCCCCAGGAGTACTAACTGGTAACATTTACCCCATAGTCCATCCAAGTTACAAGTAATATGACCTCACATTATAAGTACTTGCAAGCTGAAGTTCAAAATGATGGAAGGTGAACCAAGAACAAAGATTATGGACAACTCACACAGATGTACCTGAATGGTCAGGTCTTCAGCCGTCTAGGTCCTATGCTCTGGAATTCCCTCCCTAAACCTCTCCGCTTCTCTGAAGACCCTCCTTACAACTTAGCTCTTTGACCAAGTGTTTGGTCACCTGTCCCAACGTCTCCTTCTTTGGCTGTGTCAATTTTTGTCTGATAATGCTCCTGTGGACTTGTTTGTTTTTTATATCAACTTCGTTCAGATACAGAGGTAAATTCTGGCACTGGCAGTGTATCACCCACAATCAGCAGATATCATGGGCAATGCTGCTCTCGCACAATTTACCCCTCAAGACGTAAACAGAAAATGCATGACCACTATCATTGGTTAGTTTTTTGAAGCACATACAGCAACCCTCAAAGCTCAACTTTGTTGATATGATTGAGTTCTGCAACATTAAGTTGAACAGAACTAACATGTTATTGTAATTCCTAAACCAAATTTCTATTTGTGGTAATTAAGTTGACAGTCATAGCTGTAAGAATAAAGAAAATATTTGCACTTTTGTCTAGTTCAGTCAGCATCTCTTGCCTGAGTCAGAAGGTCGTGGGTTTGCACCCCATTCCAGACACTTGAGCACATAATCCAGGCTGTCGGAGGTGCCGTCATTCAGATAAGAAGTTAAACCGAGGCCCCACCTGCCCTATCAGGTGGACGAGAAAGATTCCAGGGCACTATGCGAAGAGGAGCAGGGGGGGGGTCTCCCAGTGTCCTGGTCAGTATTTGTCCCTCATCTAACATCACTAAAAAGAATTACCTGGTCCGTCATCTCTGCCATTTGTGGGACCTTGCTGTGTTAGTTTACATTATAACTGTATAAACAGGGCAGATGCCCGGTTTCAAAAAAGGGATAGATAAACCTAGTAACTACAGGCCAGTCAGTCTAATGTCAGTGATTTAAAAACTACTAGAAAACATTGTTAAGGACAAAATTAATTCTCAGTTGGAAAAGCATAAGGAACAGCCAACACCAATTTGTTAAAGGCAAATTGTGCCTGACTAAGCTAATTGAGTTCTTTGACGAAGGTAGTGTTGTAGATAAATATATAGACTTTCAAAAGGCTTTTGATAAAGTACCACCTAACAGAAGCAGATGGGATTAAAGGGACGGTGGTAACTTGGGCACATAATTAACTAAAGGATAGAAGGCAGAGAGTAGTGGTGGACGGATGTTTTTCTGACTAGAGAGAAGTATGCAATGAGGTTCCCCCGGGGGTTGGTTTTGAGACCATTGCTTTGCTTGTGTATAAACGACCTGGACTTAGGTACAGGGAGTACAATTTCAAAGTTTGCGGATGATATAAAACTTGGCAACCTAGTAAATAGCAAGGATAGCAGGCATCAGGAAAACTTAGGCTGGTGAACTGGGCAGACAGATGGCAGGTGTAATTTAATGCGGATAAGTGTGAAATGATGCACTTTCAGAGGAACAACTTGGAAAGGCACCATAATCTAAATGGTACTATTTTGAGAGGGGTGCAAGAGCAGAGGGACCTGGGAGTACATATTCACAAATCTTTGAAGGTGGCAGGGCAAGTTGATAAGGCGGTTAAGAAAGCATATGGGTTACTAACTTTGAAAATAAGGGCAATGAATACAAAAACAAGGAATTCATGCTAAACCATTCCTAAACACTGGTTAGGCCTCAGTTGGAGTATTGTGTACAATTCTGGGCATCACTCTTTAGGAAGGATGTCAAGGCCTGGGAGAGGTTAAAACAGAAATTTACCAGGGATGAGGGATTTCAATTACAGGGAGAGATTGGAGAGGCTGGGATTGTTCTCAGAGCAAAGAAGGTTAAGGAGAGACCTAACAGGTATTCAAAATTGAGAATTTTGATAAATTGCTCCCAACTTGCTGTTTCCTCTGGCAAGTGGGTCGGTAACCAGAGGTCATAGATTTAAAATAATTGGCAAAAGAACTAGAATGGAAATGAGAATTTATTTTCCAGAGGGTTGTTAAGATCTGGAATGGACTACCTGAAAGGGTGGTGGAAGCAGATTCTATAGGAACTTTCAAAAGGCAATTGGATATATACTTGAGGATTAATTTGCAGGGTCATGGGGTAAAGCTGGGGTGTGGGACTAAATTGGACAGCTCTTTCAAAGAGCCGACACAGGCACAATGGGCTGAATGGCCTCCTTCAGTGCTGTACGATTCTATGCAGATCAGGAAGCAAGAAGGGAGTCAGCAAATATAGAGCTGCTTCAAAGGAAATGCATTAGTCGGTAATGCAGTCAGCAAGATTCACAAGGCAATGCACCACTAGTTTTCCACCTTCTACACCGGAAGCACATTGAATCAATGCCGCTGTAAATTAGGTGCTGGAACATGCAGATCATTCTAGAAAGCTCAAACAAAACTGTGACAAAAGACACAAGCACGTGATAAACCACTTTATTTCTTAGTGATATAAGCCTCGGTGTCAAATAAATTACTGTTCCCATAAACCGTGAACAGTCATTCACAAGGTCAGGTCCCTGATAATTTACAAAGTTTCACAATTGGACAGGGTTGTATAATAGAACAAAGTTAGACAGGCATGGCTGTAAACGAAGGTCACTGCTTCTTGGGCAGGGCAGCGACGAACAGTTCGTACATAACGTAGCCTGTACCTGAAATAAGGAGAAAAAAATTACTGCAATCACGTTCAAGCATTTTAAAACAGTATTTCAGCAATACTGTGGGCTTTTCCAGCACATGCATAATCTTCGTTCATCACAGACAATTTACCAAGTATATAGAAAGTTTTCCTCCATGTCTATTTTTAGGATGGGAATTTTTGACTTATTTCCTATTCTCCACCCCCCACCCCATGGCATCCATTACTCCCATGTCACTACCATTCCTACGCCTGGACTGGGCATTGGGTTCTGCACAAGAACAGCCCAGAGAATGTGCCCCCCCCCCACCGTCTCTCCTGTCGTGAAGCATCAATCTGCGACTTGTGATTCATAAGAACATAAGAAATAGGAGCAGGAGTAGGCTATACGGCCCCTTGAGCCTGCTCCGCCATTCAATCAGGTCATGGCTGATCTGCGACCTCAACTCCACTTTCCCACCCGATCCCCATATCCCTCAATTCCCCTCGAGTCCAAAAAACTATCCATCTCAGCCTTGAATATATTCATGACTCAGCATCCACAGCCATCTGGGGTAGAGAATTCCAAAGATTCACAACCCTCTGCATGAAGAAATTCCTCCTCATCTCAGTCTTGAATGGTCACCCCCTTATCCTGCGACTATGCCCAGTAGTTCTAGACTCTGGCCAGGGGAAACAATCTCAGCATCTGCCCTGTCAAGCCCCCCCAATTTTATATGTTTCAATGCAATCAGCTCACATTCTTCTAGACTCCCGAGTATAGGCCCATTCTACTCAACCTCTCCTCACAGGACAACCCCATCATCCCAGGAATTAATCTAGTGAAGCTTTGTTGCACCGCCTCCAAGGCAAGTATATCCTTCCTTAGATAAGGAAACCATAACTGTACACAGTACTCCAGGTGAGGTCTCACTAAAGCCCTGTACAATAGTAGTAAGACTTCCTTACTCTTGTATTCAACCTCCTTGCAATAAAGGCCAACATGCCATTTGCTTTCCTAACTGTCTGCTGTACCTGCATACTAACTTTTTGTGTTTCTTGTACGAGGACACCCAAGTTTCTCTGAACAACAACATTTAATAGTTTCTCACCATTTAAAAAATATTCTGTTTTTCTATTCTTCCGACCAAAGTGAATAACCTCACATTTCTCTACATTATATTCCATCTGCCACCTTCTTGCCCACTCACTTAATCTGTCTATATCCCTTTGCAGACTGTGTTCTCCTCACAGCTTACTTTCCCCACTTAGCTTTGTATCCTCAGCAAACTTGGATACATTACACTCAGTCCCTATATCTAAGTCATTAATATAGATTGTAAATAGCTGAGGACCAAGCACCGATCCTTGTGACATCCCACTATTTACAGCCTGCCAACTTGAGAATGATCTGTTTATCCCTACTCTGTTTTCTGTCCTTGAACCATGCTAATATATCACCCCCAACCCCATGAGCCCTTATCTTGTGTAACAACCTTTTCTAGCACCTTATCGAATGCCTTTTGAAAATCTAAATATATTACATCCACTGGTTCCCCTTTATCTACCCTGCTAGTTACATCCTCAAAAGACTAATAAATTTGTCAAACACAATTGCCCTAAAACCATGTTGACTCTGCCTAATCATATAACTGGCCTGTAATTCCTTGTTTTCTCTCCCCTCCCTTCTTGAATAGCAGGGTAACATTTGCTACCTTCTGGTCCACTGGGACTGTCCCAGAATCTAGAGAATTTTGAAAGATCATAACCAATGCATCCACTATCTCTGCAGCCACCTCTTTTAGAACCCTAGACTGTAGGCCATCAGGTCCAGGGGATTTGTTGGCTTTTAGTCCAATTAGTTTGTCCAGTATTTTTTCTCTAGTGATATTAATTGTTATGCTCCTCACTCACTGTGAAGACATTTGTTTAACGCATCTGCCATTTCCTGATTCCCCATTATAATTTCTCCTGTCTCAGCCTCTAATGGACCAACGTTTATTTTTGCTACTCTTCCTTTTTACATACCTGTAGAAGCTCTTACAATCCGTTTTTATATTTCTTGCTAGTTTGCTTTCATATTCTATTTCTCCCTTATCAATTTTTTGGTTGTCCTTTGTTGGTTTCTAAAACTCTCCCAATCCCCAGGCTCATTACTACTCTTGGCAACATTATAGACCTCTTCTTTCAATCTGATACTCTCCTTAACTTCTTTAGTTAGCCACAGGTGGATCACTTTTCCCATGGAGTTTTTATTTCTCAATGGAATATATACATGTTGAGAATGTTGAAATATTTCTTTAAATGTTTGCCATTGCTTTTTAACTGTCAAACCCTTTAATTTAATGTCCCAATCTACCTTTGACAACTTGCCCCTCATACCTATGTAATTGGCTTTATTTAAGTTTTAAGACTTAGTTTCTGACTTAAGTACATTGCTTTCAAATTCTGAAATTCTATCATTATGATCACTCTTCCCCAGAGGTGCTTTTACTGAGAGATTACTAATTAATCCTATCATTACATTATACAAGATCTAAAATAGCCTGTTCCCTGGTTGGTTCCATGCGTATTGCTCTAGGAAACCGTCTTGATTACATTCTATGAACTCGTCTTCCAAACTGCCTTTGTCAATTTGATTTGCCCAGTCTATATACAGATTGAAGTCCCCCATGATGACTGCATTTCCTGTTACAAGCTCCCATTATTTCATAATTACTACTCTGTCCAACAGTATAGCTACTATTAGGGGCCTATAAACTACTCCCACCAGTATTTTCTGCCCCTTGTTATTTCTAATTTCCACCTATATTGATTCTACTTCCTGATCTTCCAAGCCAAGGTCCTTTCTCACCACTGGTTGGAGCTACAATCCAGGATGTCAATGGTGTGGGGACCCCTGGCACGAATCAGTCCCACCCCCACACTTTGGTGCTCCAATGTACTGTCCTGCTTTATTTTATCCCCCTACTTCCATTTCCTGACACACTGGTTCCAGAAGCAACTCTAACCCCCACCTTTCTCCATTGTCTGCCCAAGTGGTCGCTCTTCCTGTGCGAGCCTGCAGCTGCACAGCGAGCAAACTATTTATCCCAGAAGGGGCAGCGTAGCCAAGCCCAATCCTGCCCTCATCGGGCCCTAGCTAGTGGGGACCCTGGTCGTCTGCTCATTTCCCCTTTGCAGAGACCAATTTGCAACACACAGTTTATATATGCGTGGATATATTCAAATAGTCTTAATTATACAACTGTCAATTTCAATTAAAAGGCTCTCCTCCTCTCTCCCCTCCTCCCCCTCTCTCTCCCTCTCCCCCCCCCCCTCCCCCCCCAACAAATGTAATCCCATCCCCTCCCAAAGCTGCTGACCATCACACGGTGCACAAGGGTCTTGGGAGCCCTGTAGTACTTCATCAAACCAGCTATTCCTCATGCTTGAGCCTAGACAGCAAGAGCTGGCTGGCCATTCAACCTCGGAGGGGGGATTCACAGCCGTTCCTGTACTCACCTGACACCTGCGTCATTTCTAGCTCCAGGGCAGGCAGGTCACTGGATAGGGACCCAATGTCTTTACCTGCTAGGACATCCAGAGATCAGCACGTTTTTAAAGTACCAAGTATTCCTTACCAACAACAGTGAGTGCCATGGTTAGCCTATAGAGCACAGCATCTGCGACTCCTCCTTTTAAATAGACCGGCATCCCGTTGTCCTCCTGTAACAAAGAAATGGAATCACAAAAGTGCAGTCCCAGCTGTACTCCACTGTATTCTGCATTAGGAAAGGTGAAGCCCCAACTACCCAAACCTACTGCTGCCATTTGCTAGATTTAGAGAGGCTGACCCAAATTCTCCATGTACAGGCTGCCATTCGGCATGGCAGGGAGGCTTCATTCAGAGAGACCAAGGCAGCAAACCAGCCACTTATACATCTCCTGAAGAACAGACTGCCTGCTCGCTGAGCAGAGCAAAGTGAGACGGGGAGGGCAGGAAAGGAGGGTGGGGCAGGGGGTCAATGTGAGGTAAGGCAGGGGAGCGGGTCTTGGCAGGTGCAGGAGGCACAGCATGTGAACCACATAAGCAATTTTAATTCCAATCTCCAGGGTGCCGTTCCTGCCAAATCACACGGCTCCTTCTGTTTCACAGACTCACTTAAATCAGATTATGTTTTCAATACCACTCTGTTGCACAGTACAGTTCTCATGACTATCTGTTGCTAAGATTTGTCAGTGAGATAAAGCAATTAATGTCACCTCAAAATGTGAACGTTTTTAGCGTACAGAACACAACACTTAAACCCCATGCTTCTTTTAAACACCGGCCCCCACCCCCCCAAAATCTGGATTCCAGACAGACCCAGACCTGTGACTTGTTCTCAGGCCTGTGCTAATGGGACCCAGCCACTAGGTGGCATATAACAGCACTCTGCAGCAAATCCGTTCCAATCCCCGTCAAAAGTGGGAAAGGGGAGGGGGCGGGAGAGGAGAAAGAGTGCCAAGATGTCCAGCCTTTGTTCAAACCTTCAGCATAGCTGAGTGAACACTCAGGTACATAATTAAAGTCATGTATCTTTGTAATGGGGAGAGACTAGGAGCTGTGGAGCAGCAAAGGGATTTGGGTGTCCAGGTAAAGAAATCACTAAAAGCTAGTGGACTGGTACAAAAAGCAATCTAAAAGACTAATGGAATGTTAGCCTTCATCTCAAGGGGGCTGGAATACAAAGGGGTGGAAGTTATGCTACAGTTGTATTGAGCTCTGGTTAGACCCCATCTGGAGTACAGCACTCAGTTTTGGGCACCACACCTCAGGGAAAGATTGGCCTTGGAGGTGGTACTGCGCTGATTCACCAGAATGATACCCAGGCTAAAAGGGTTAAATTATTAAGACGTTGCATAAACTTGGTTTGTATTCGAGTTTATACTGTTCAGGGGTGATCTACTCGAGATGTTTAAAGTGATAAAAGGGATTTGATAGGGTAAATACAGATGGGGGAAATCCAGAACAAGAGGGCACAATCTTAAAATTAGACCCAGGCCATTTAGCAGTTAAAATTTGTAAGCACTTTTTCACACAAAGGGTAGTGGAAATCTGGAATACTCTCCCCCCAAAAGGCACTGGGGGACAATTGGAGCTTTCAAGACTGAGATCGGTAGATTTTGTTGGTTAAGGGTATCAAGGGATAGGGAACAAAGGACGGTAAATGGAGTTGAGGTGCAGATTAGCCATGATCTGATTGAATGGCAGAACAGACTTGAAGGGCTGAATGGCCTCTTCCTGTTCCTATGTTCCCAAGAGCTACAATGCACTGTGCTGCCTACAGTTTGAGAATCACCCAAGACACTGCACTGAATGTGGTCTACTTCTGCAAGATGTCAACAGGCAACTCAGCTTTGCATGTTAGTGTGTAACAAATGTGGCAGCGTGTTAGATCACATGTCTCCACATTGACTCAGTAAAACCAAAGTGCACCCTGGATTTGAATAATGCTCCCTGTGAGGTCTCTAATGCCTCTTCTGTTCTCCTGGAGAGAGAGTACAACACAAAGCCTGCCATCTGACAAGACCATTGTTCTCTCCCCTCCAGCCTCTAACTCCTCTATATTAAATCAATAGAATCAGAGTTCCAGCAGAGAAACAGGCCATTCAGCCCCTAAAGTTTGCAGCAGCACTTTTTCTCACAACCCACCCAGTCTAATCCCACTCTCCTGCCCGCTCCCCATATCCCTTAATAACCCACCCAGTCTAATCCCACTCTCCTGCTCACTCCTCATATCCTTTAATATTCCTTTTTTTCTAGCAACTAATTCCTTTTTAAAAATAATTTCTGGACTCTGCTTGAACAACAGTTTTTGGCAGAGAATTCCACATTCTTACCCCCCCCCCCACCCCGTTTAAAGGAATTTTTCTAGCCTCCCCTTTAATTCTGTGATCACTTTACGTATGTCCTCTCATTACCTCGGAGAGTGGTGTTGCTGCAACCACCTGCTACATAACAGGAAAATGAAGGCTGGGCCGATGTGCGACTGTGGAGAGACTATCCAGACCATGGAGCATCTAGTAAACTATTGCTTACTAAGATCCTTCCCTGGAGGAACAGCTTCTACTCGCTCTGTATCACCAGAGGCCATAGAGCGGATGACAAATTTGGTCTTCGACATGTAATGTATCTTTTCAAGGTGCCATATATGAGACTGTGCAGATGCGGACTTTGCTTCCTTATTTCTCCTGAGCTGTCAGTATGCTCTCTTACCTGCCTGTCCTCCCCATCATCCTCACCGTGTAGAAATTGAGACACCCTGCACAGTTTCTCATTATAACGAACTCTTTCCTGGAACTCAAGGCTGCAACTTCTTGCCTCCTCAATCTGTTAGCAAACTAGATGAGCCTCAGAATCAGGAAAGTCTAGGAAGACAGAGCCATCCCTGCTAGCCGATGAATGAGACTTCACCTGACACGGCACAGGTTGTGAATTAGGAATCACCCAGTTTTCCCATTCTCTGTGGTCACCTCTAGGCATTGCTTAAATCCTGCTCATTCAAGCTCACTCCAAGTGGAGACATTTTCTGGCCCATTTTGCAAGATCTTGACCTTCCGTTCAAGTACCAACTGCAATAGCATCTGTGCTTATTGGGAAACATGAACATCGTAATCATTGTTTATTTGACCACACTGACATTATGTAACTTCCTGCAAGTGTTATTCAAACAGTCCTTAGTTCCTGATAGTCACTGGTTTCCTGGGTGAACTTTGCACTATTGAACAAGATGGTGTGGAGAGCACTGCAGCAAATCCTTCAGGTGTTTTCATCCCCTGTAAAATAAGGTTAAGGAGGAGAGGCAGTCTCAGCCTGTGTTCAAACCTTCATGGCAGCTGAGATGGAGAACTCAAATGCAGAGCAAAAGAGGCACAACAGGGGGGTAATATTCCACTTCAGCGCCTGGGCACTAGCCTGGAGGAGCAGATCGCCCGCCTTTTGTAGGACTGACCCAATTTTCATCACGTTGATTTTATTGGAACAAAAATCAAACAGGTTCTATAAAGAGCGACGACCTGCTCCACCAGCTTACCACATACCAGGGACAATGGGCCGAGCGGCCGCCTCATGCTGTAAGATTCTAAGATTAACCCCCACTGTGTCCTGCAAGTTGCCATACCAATGCCTTGTATTGTCCCACAACCCAAGAACCGTCAAGGAAACCAAGCTGGATACAGTAAACTACTGCTCTTTGACCAAGCTTTTGGTCCTAATATCTTGTGGCTCAGTGTCAAATTCTCTGTTAACACTTCTGTGAAGCGTTATATAAATGCAAGTTGTTGTTGCTCTGGAGAAAGGGGCAGCTAATACTGGGGATGACGGTCCCATTGGGAGCCACAGTGCTTCAAGCAAATGTCCATTCTAGGTGAGGATCAGCAGGCTGCATCACCACAGCAATCACTGCCCATCACAGCCAAACCTGACCCTGCCTTTATCCAGCATTCACACACACTTCTAGTAGAAGTCAACAGACAGCGATCGGGAAATCTGTGCAGACGGGGTTAAGACTGATGAGGTGCAGCGCAAAACACAGTGGATCGTGCTAGTAAATGCAGCGTATTCGACCCGTGATGAGGCAGGAGTAAGGAAACATGCAAAACTGTGGCCTTAGTGACCCGTAGAAATCCTTAACGGGTGGTTCAGTCGATGCTCAACACAGAATAACTGCATGAGATATTCGAGGCTTTAAAAATGCAGAGCCCGGGGTGGGGAGTCGCAATTGTTTGCTCGTAGTGCATTGTAGAGAGAAGACTGGTTCAAGCTCCGCTTTAGGAGAACTAGCTGAAGAATGTGAGCAGTTGGCCTTTTTACTAGGAAGCCTGGTTATGTTTGAAGTGCACCTTGATGACAATTGTTTAGTCAGCTAACAATGTTATTTATTGGCATGCAGCCTGTAGGCAAAGCTTGATCACAAAACAAATTCACACAGCAACTACTGACCAATATTTGCAGCCAACAACCTGTCTGCTGGTAGCTCAAAACTGCAGCTCATTTCTTCAAAAGGAAAAAAAAATTAAGAGTTCACTTTGGAAAAAAAAGATACCTTCAAAATAAAACTGCAAAATTTTAAAGGGCACATATACAAGTTAAAAACATTCAGATTACAGCATCACTACCCTTGTATTTGAGTGCAACACTGAAATTAAAGATTGATAAAGTTTACTTCAATGACAATTTGCAAGTTTACATTAATCCTTATGGAAGTTGGATACAGACAGCGGTCATCCTCTCCCCAGTTAACACAGCCTGTATCCAATCCACTTCCTACGATGGACGAGCCTTTGTGTAAACAGTAAATGATGGTTCTCCTTTATTATAGAATGTTTTAACTACCTCAAACTGAATTTCAAGCTACACCCTCTCAGGTTAGGCTTGTTTCTCAAGCATTTTTTAAAAATAAAATACAAAATATGTAAGTGTTTCAGAACTGTTAACTTAAACACGAAAGTGCCAAATCACTTCAGATCTCCAGATGTGATGCACAGTCTTATTAGCCCTGTTACAAGTTCTGACTATGAAATGATTAAACTAAGTATACAGATCCCATCCTGGTACTATATTCGTATTCACTGTGTGTAATATATATATATATATAATGAGCCAAAATAACATGAGATCATCTCTGACCTGTGTGGCTTGTCTATCGGCAACACAACGTTACACTATAATTCTAGTTCTGAAATCCAAGACACGCAGTATGTGTACACCAAGGGAGGTCACATTCCCCATCACAGAGCTGTCTGGATCTACACTGCAGTTGTAGAAATGAGTACTTAACTAATATTTTGGGATACAGTATGTGAGTAATTTGAGACAGGTCATGTGGTAAGTGTAGCAATGCTTGAGAGAAACAGGTGACTTTGGACCTATGATTCCCAAAACTCTCCACCACTGGGGTTTTCCTCACATTATGTCTGAGTCTGTTGTAGACTAATTGATAGACTGATTGTTATGATTAGTCAACAGCTCCATTATCACTATCATGTAACTAGCAGGATGGTAGAAGGCGAACTAGATGGACCTTGGTCATTTTTTTGTCTAGCAATTCCTATGTACTGGTACATGCAGCAGAAATCAGCTTCAATTTCCAAATTTAGCATCCGAATCATAACCAAATAAGTGTTCATTCGCTCACTTTCAGTTACACTATGAAGACCTGCATTAACCCCCTCCCCCCACCACATTCAGCAATCTACCCACAACCAGAGAACATACTTCAAAATGCAGGATATCAGTAACAGTACAATAGTGTCAAAGTTACAAGCAGATCTTAGAGGCTCAAAGTAACCCTCCCCTATTATGAACACTTCACTTACCTGGAAAAGCTTCTGCTTCTCCGCAATCCTATTTTGCACTTGCCTGCGGGTTGCAGTGCTGAAAGTTCGTTGCGAAAGCTGCTGAAAGGCCTGTGGGGATACCAGAAGCACAATGAAATGTAAACCCCCAGATGGGCAAGCATGACCGCTCGTGCGAAGGACAATAGCCCTCTACAATACTGACGATTCACTGACACATAACTGTCACTTAATCACAATGTGACATGCTTTGCGATGCGCTGAGACAATCAAGTAATTGCGTTTGGACTGTAGTAGCTGTTGTTGATGTGGGTAAAAGGTCACAGAAAAGTCCCACAAACAGCAAATGAGATGAATGACCAGTTAATGTGGTTATATGTGTATTATATCACTCATTTAAGAAACAATGACAAGTGAGACAAATTAACCTCCAAAATTAAAGAACATGCTGATAGCTGAATGGGTAATTGGGGTTTGGTCCCATGCCATAAACAACAGAACAGCTGGACCGTAGGTGAGTGCTGAGATAGCCCCCCATTAGCACAGGTGTGAGGGTATACTTAGCCATAGCATACTCAGTGGCCCTTGCTGGAAATGTGTATCTGGACACAAGGCCAAGATCAGCAGTGATAACCAAACTGCCAAATAAAAATCAAAATGCTGCAGACACTGGAAACCTGAAACAACAAAGGCTGGAAACACTCAGCGGGTCAGGCAGCATATGTGGGGAGAAGGAAAAAACTGAGGCTCTGGGACCTTCTTCACGTCATCTGTTGAATGACCTGCCACGAACAGCCCGTCAGTGCCCACAGCTTCACACTCCCAACCCCGACAGATCAGAAGAAAAGGGAGAAAATAAAATGAAAGCACTTACCAAGCTCACAATTTCAGATTCCAGAAATGTTTAAAGTGATAAATATTTAATAGATAGCTAAGCGCATAGATGTTATCTTTATACCTAGGTAATATCTCATGGAATACAATTAAATATATAGATAGATAGATAGGATATAGATAGATAGGATATAGATAGATAGGATATAGATAGATAGGATATAGATAGATAGGATATAGATAGATAGGATATAGATAGATAGGATATAGATAGATAGGATATAGATAGATAGGATATAGATTATAGATAGGATATAGATATAGATAGGATATAGATATAGATAGGATATAGATAGGATATAGATATAGATATCTCTCAGGTTCTTTGACATTATACATTGGCATTTACTAGATAGATATACATCCAGGTATATAGATACACATCAAAACATGGTTATAGATCTATATCAAGGATACAGATATTATTTTATATATATTAATGACCTGGACTTGGGTAGACAGGGCATAATTTTAAAGGTTGCAGATGACAAAACTTGGAAATGTAGTAAACAGTGAGAAGGAAAGTAACAGACTTCAGGAGGACAGACAGACTGGTGAAATGGGTAGACACATGGCAGATGAAATTTAACAGAGAAGTGTGACGTAATTCATTTTGGTAGGAAGAATGAGGGGCAATAGAAATAAAATGTTACAATTTTAAAGAGGGTGCAGGAACAGAGACCTGGGGGTGTATGTACACAAATCTTTGAAGGTGGCAGGCTGTTAAAAGCATACAGGATCCTTGGCTTTATAAATAGAGGCATAGAATACAAAAGCAAGGAAGTTATGCTAACCTTTAAACATCACTGGTTAGACCCCAGCTGGAGTATCGTGGCCAATTCTGGGCACCACACTTTAGGAAGGATGTCAAGGGCGTGGAGAGGGGGCAGAGGAGATTTGCCAGAATGGTACCAGGGATGAGGGACTTCAGTTATGTAAAGACAAGAGAAGCTGGGGTTGTTCTCCTTGGAGCAGAGACAGTTAAGAGGAGATTTGATAGAGGTGTTCAAAATCATGAAGCGTTTTGAAAGAGTAGAGAAGAAACTATTTCCAGTGGCAGTAGGGTCAGTAACCAGATTTAAGGTAATTGGCAAAAGAGCCAGAAGCAAGATGAGAATTCTTTTTCACATATCAAGTTATGATCTGGAATGCACTGCCTGAAAGGGTGGTGGAAGCAGATTCAATAGTAACTTTCAAAAGGGAATTGGATAAATACTTGAAGGGGAAAAATTGCAGGGCTATAAGAAAAAATTGAGTGGGACTTTTGGGATAGCTTTTTCAAAGAGCCGACACAGGCACGATGAGCCACACGGCTTTCTCCGAAGCTGTAGGATTCTATGATATTATATATTAGCAGTTAGTGGTAAATGTCTATCTGTAGCTGTTTTATATTCCAGTATATTATCTCGGTCTATAGTTACAGACTGTGATCGGCCTATAGATTCTATACATTGGTCTCAGGCCGTAGAGTGGTGTGGGGGGGGGTAAATACAGCGCCCGCTACTTTCCAGCCTCACTCCGACACCTCGGTCGGGGAATCAGCCCAGAGGGCGCGGCCGCCGGCGGGAAGGGGACTCAGGCCGGGTTGGAGGGTCAGACCTACCCGCTCGCCTTCCACTGAGGGAAAGGGGCCTGCGGCTCAGAGTGCCGTCCCCGCCTGACAGTGGGCCGCCGGGGCTCTCTTCCGGGAGACTTGAGGTTATAGAACAACCGCGGACAGGAGCTCCCAGAGACAACGCCCTCCCTCGCCGGCCCCGGTTCCGCGGCCCCCTCCTCACCCGCGGGCCCCGGATCCCCCCGGTTTCCCCCCTCCTCACCCGCGGGCCCCGGATCCCCCCGGTTTCCCCCCTCCTCACCCGCGGGCCCCGGATCCCCCCGGTTTTCCCCCTCCTCACCCCCCGGTTTTCCCCCTCCTCACCAGCCGGGTTTCCCCCCTCCTCACCCCCCGGTTTTCCCCCTCCTCACCCCCCGGTTTCCCCCCCCCTCCTCACCCGCAGGCCCCGGATCCCCCCGGTTTCCCCCCTCCTCACCCCCCGGTTTCCCCCCCTCCTCACCCGCAGGCCCCGGATCCCCCCGGTTTCCCCCCCTCCACACCCGCAGGCCCCGGATCCCCCCGGTTTCCCCCCTCCTCACCCGCAGGCCCCGGATCCCCCCGGTTTCCCCCCCTCCACACCCGCAGGCCCCGGATCCCCCCGGTTTCCCCCCTCCTCACCCGCAGGCCCCGGATCCCCCCGGTTTCCCCCTCCTCACCCCCCGGTTTCCCCCCCTCCACACCCGCAGGCCCCGGATCCCCCCGGTTTCCCCCTCCTCACCCCCCGGTTTCCCCCCCTCCTCACCCGCAGGCCCCGGATCCCCCCGGTTTCCCCCTCCTCACCCCCCGGTTTCCCCCCCTCCACACCCGCAGGCCCCGGATCCCCCCGGTTTCCCCCCTCCTCACCCGCGGGCCCCGGATCCCCCCGGTTTCCCCCCTCCACACCCGCAGGCCCCGGATCCCCCCGGTTTCCCCCCTCCACACCCGCGGGCCCCGGATCCCCCGGTTTCCCCCCTCCTCACCCGCGGGCCCCGGATCCCCCCGGTTTCCCCCCTCCTCACCCGCAGGCCCCGGATCCCCCCGGTTTCCCCCCCTCCTCACCCGCAGGCCCCGGATCCCCCCGGTTTCCCCCCTCCTCACCCGCAGGCCCCGGATCCCCCCGGTTTCCCCCCTCCTCACCCGCAGGCCCCGGATCCCCAGGCCGCTCATGTTTCTCCGACTTTCCGCAAGGACACACGCAAGACCACAATGCACCGCGCCGGGGCGGACAATCCGGTCATGTGATCGATTCCAAATCAACGCGTCATATTGCGTCATCGGTCGACCGGCCACGTGATATCACCCGCCCCCTCTATTGGCGGAGTTGCGGTGGCAGCCATGACAGTTGTGGGTGAGATGTTATCATCACATGACCTTGGCGCTGATGGGAGGGAAAGGCCGTGAGTGCCTGGACCCTCAGGCCGGGCCCCCCGCACTCCCCCGGCCCCACTCACGGATCATCAGTCCACACATCCAGGGCCAGCCGTGGCTCAGTGGCAACACTGGCCTGAGTCAGAGGCTTGTAGGTTCAATCCCTACACCAGAGACTTGGGCACATAATACAGACCGACACATCGGTACAGGGCCGGGGGAGCGCCGCACCGCCGGAGGGTCAGTGCCGGGGGAGCGCCGCACCGCCGGAGGGTCAGTGCCGGGGGAGCGCCGCACCGCCGGAGGGTCAGGGCCGGGGGAGCGCCGCACTGTCGGAGGGTCAGGGCCGGGGGAGCGCCGCACCGCCGGAGGGTCAGGGCCGGGGGAGCGCCGCACCGCCGGAGGGTCAGGGCCGGGGGAGCGCCGCACCGCCGGAGGGTCAGTGCCGGGGGAGCGCCGCACCGCCGGAGGGTCAGGGCTGGGGGAGCGTCGCACTGTCGGAGGGTCAGGGCCGGGGGAGCGCCGCACTGTCGGAGGGTCAGGGCCGGGGAGCGCCGCACCGCCGGAGGGTCAGTGCCGGGGGAGCGCCGCACCGCCGGAGGGTCAGGGCTGGGGGAGCGTCGCACTGTCGGAGGGTCAGGGCCGGGGGAGCGCCGCACTGTCGGAGGGTCAGGGCCGGGGGAGCGCCGCACCGCCGGAGGGTCAGGGCCGGGGGAGCGCCGCACCGCCGGAGGGTCAGGGCCGGGGGAGCGCCGCACCGCCGGAGGGTCAGTGCCGGGGGAGCGCCGCACCGCCGGAGGGTCAGGGCTGGGGGAGCGTCGCACTGTCGGAGGGTCAGGGCCGGGGGAGCGCCGCACTGTCGGAGGGTCAGGGCCGGGGAGCGCCGCACCGCCGGAGGGTCAGTGCCGGGGGAGCGCCGCACCGCCGGAGGGTCAGGGCTGGGGGAGCGTCGCACTGTCGGAGGGTCAGGGCCGGGGGAGCGCCGCACTGTCGGAGGGTCAGGGCCGGGGAGCGCCGCACTGTCGGAGGGTCAGGGCCGGGGGAGCGCCGCACCGCCGGAGGGTCAGTGCCGGGGGAGCGTCGCACTGTCGGAGGGTCAGGGCTGGGGGAGCGCCGCACTGTCGGAGGGTCAGTGCTGGGGGAGCGTCGCACTGTCGGAGGGTCAGGGCTGGGGGAGCGCCGCACTGTCGGAGGGTCAGTGCTGGGGGAGCGTCGCACTGTCGGAGGGTCAGTGCTGGGGGAGCGTCGCACTGTCGGAGGGTCAGGGCTGGGGGAGCGTCGCACTGTCGGAGGGTCAGGGCTGGGGGAGCGTCGCACTGTCGGAGGTGCTGTCTTTCAGATGAGATGTTAAACCAAGGCCTCGTCTGCCCTCTCAGGTGGACGTAAAAGATCCCACGGCACTATTTCAGGAAAAGCTGGCCAATATTTATCCTTCAACCAACATCACTAAAAACAGATTATCTGGTCGTTATCACATTGCTGTTTGTAGGACGTTGCTGTGCACAAATTGGCTGTGATTGCATTAGAACTGTGACTACACTTCAAAAATACTTCATTAGTTCATATAAATGTAAGTTCTTACCCACAGTCAGTGTCAGTAGTCTCTATGCTCTTCTAGTTACAGCACCTCCTGACTCCCCAAAGCCTTTCCACCATCTACAAGTCAGGAGTGTGATGGAATACTGTCCACTTGCCTGGATGAGTGCAGCTCCAACAACACTCAAGAAGCTCGACACCATCCAAGATAAAGCAGCCCGCTTGATTGGCACCCCATCCACCACCCTAAACATTCACTCCCTTCACCACCGGCGCACTGTGGCTGCAGTGTGCACCATCCACAGGATGCACTGCAGCAACTCGCCAAGGCTTCTTCGACAGCACCTCCCAAACCCGCGACCTCTACCACCTAGAAGAACAAGGGCAGCAGGTGCATGGGAACACCACCACCTGCACGTTCCCCACAAAGTCACACACCATCCTGACTTGGAAATATATCACCGTTCCTTCATCGTCGCTGGGTCAAAATCCTGGAACTCCCTTCCTAACAGCACTGTGGGACAACCTTCACCACACGGACTGCAGCCGTTCAAGAAGGCGGCTCACCACCACCTTTCAAGGGCAATTAGGGATGGGCAATAAATGCTGGTCTTGCCAGCGACACCCACATCCCATGAATGAATTTTTAAAAAGTACTGTTTCTGTGAACCTCTCCCAGTTACAGCATCAACCAGTAGTCTCTATGAACCTCACCTAGTTATAGCACCAACCAGTACTGTCTCTATGAACCTGAACCAATTACAGCACTAACCTGCACAGTCTCTATAAACCTCTCCCACTTACAGCACTAACTAGTACTGTCTCAACAACAACAACTTGCATTTATATAGCGCCTCTAATGTCCCAAGGCGTTATCAGACAAAATTTGACACCGAGCCACATGAGATATTGGGACAGGTGACCAAAAGCTTGGTCAAAGAGGTAGATTTTAAGGAGCGTTTTAAAGGAGGAGAGAGAGGCAGAAAGGTTTAGGGAGGAAATTCCAGAGCTTAGGGCCTAGGCAACTGAAGACACGGCCACCAATGGTGGAGCGATTAAAATTGGGGATGCACAAGAGGCAAGAATTGGAGGAGCACAAAAATCTCAGAGGGTTGTAGGGCTGAAGGTTGCAGAGGTAGGGAGGGGGTGAGGCCATGGAGGGATTTGAAAACAAGGATGAGAATTTTAAAATCAAGCGTTCACGGACCAGGAGGTCAGCGAGCACTGGGGTGATGGGTGAACAGGAATTGGTGCGAGTTAGGATACAGGCAGCAGAGTTTTGGATAAGCTCAAATTTATGGAGAGTGGAAGATGGGAGGCTGGCCAGGAGAGCATTGGAATAATCAAGTCTAAAGGTTAACAATAGCATGGATGTGGGTTTCAGCAGCAGATGAGCTGAGGAGGGAGTGGAGACGAGCGATGTTACAGAGGTGAAAGTAGGCGGTCTTGGTAATGGAGCCGATATGCGGTCGGAAGCACATCTCAGGGTCAAATAGGACGCCAAAGTTATGAACGATCTGGTTCAACCTCAGACAGTGGCCAGGGAGAAAGATGGAGTCAGTGGCTAAGGAACGGAGTTTGTGCTGGGGACCGATGACAATGGCTTCGGTCTTCCCAATATTTAGTTGGAGGAAAATTTTGCTCATCCAGTACTGGATGTTGGACAAGCAGTGTGACAAATCAGAGACAGTGGAGGGGTCGAGGGAGGTAGTGGTGAGGTAGAGCTGGGTGTCGTCAGCATACGTGTGGAACCTTATGTTTTCAGATTATGTCGCTGAGGAGATGAGAAATAGCAGGGGGCCAAGGATAGATCCTTAAGGGACTCTAGAGGTAACGGTGCGGGAGCGGGAAGAGAAGCCATTGCGGGTGATTCTCTGACTACGACAGGGTAGATAAGAATGGAACCAGGCATGCTGGATGACGGAGGAGAGGTGTTGGAGGAGGATGGTGTGGTCATCCGTTTCAGGTTATTTTAGATCTTCTATTGTGTAATGAGACATGGTTAATTAGTAATCTCATGGTAAGGGATCCTCTGGGGGTATGTGATCATAATATGATTGATTTTCAAATTGAGTTTGAGAGTGACGTACTTAAGTCCGAAACTAGAATCTTAAACTTAAATAAAGCCAATTATATAGGAATGAGGGGTGAGTTGGCTAAGGTAGATTGGGAATTTAGATTAAAAGGTATGACAGTGGATAAGCAATGGCAAACGTTTAAAGAAATATTTCCTAATTCTCAATGAGAATTAAAAACTCCACAGGAAAATTGATCCATCCGTGGCTAACTAAAGAAGTTAAGGATAGTATTAAATTAAAAGAGGCCTATAATGTCGCCAAGAAAGGTAGTAAGCCTGAGGATTGGGAGAGTTTTAGAAACCAGCAAAGGATGACCAACAAATTGATAAAGAGGGAGAAAATAGAATATGAGAGTAAACTAGCAAGAAATATCAAAACAAATTGTAAGATCTTCTACAAGTATATAAAAAGGAAGAGATTAGCGAAAGTAAACGAGGGTCCCTTAGAGGCTGAGACAGGAGAAATTATAATGGGGAATAAGGAAATGGCAGAGACATTAAACAAATATTTTGTATCTGCCTTCACAGTATACAACACAAAAAACATACTAGAAATAGGGGCTAAAGAGAGCGAGGAACTTAAAGTAATTAATATTTAATTTTTAAAAAGTACTGGAGAAATTAATGGGAATAAAAGCCGACAAATCCCCTGAACCTGATGGCCCACCTCCAACGGTTCTAAAAGAGGTGGCTGCAGAGATAGCGGATGCATTGGTTGTGATCTTCCAAAATTCCCTAGATTCTAGAATGGTCCCAGTGGATTGGAAGGTAGCAAATGTAACACCGCTATTCAATAAAGGAGGGAGAGAGAAAACAGGGAACTACGTCAGTAGTCGGGAAAATGCTGGAATCCATTATTAAGGAAGTGATAACAGGGTACTTAGAACATCATAATATGATTAGGCAGACTCAACATGGTTTTATGAAAGAAAATCGTGAATGACCAATCTATTAGAGTTTTTTGAGGATGTAACTGGCAGGGTAGATAAGAGGGAACCAGTGGATGTAGTATATTTGGATTTTCAAAAGGCATTCAATAAGGTGCCACATAAAAGGTTGTTACACAAGATAAGGGCCTCATGGGGTTGATATTAGCATGGATAGAGGATTGTCCATCAGACAGAAAACAGAGAGTAGGAATAAGCGGGTCATTTTCAGGTTGACAGGCTGTAACTAGTGGAGTGCTGCAAGGATCAGTGCTTATGCCTCAGCTATTTGCAATCTATATTAATGACTTAGATGAAGGGACCAAGTGTAATGTATCCAAGTTTGCTGATGATACAAAGCTATTTGGGAAAGTAAGCTGTGAGGAGGACACGAAGAGTCTGCAAAGGGATATAGACAGATTAAGTGAGTGGGCAAGTGGGTGGCAGGTGGAGTATAATGTGGGGAAATGTGAGGTTATTCACTTTGGTAGGAAAAATAGAAAAACAGAATCTTTTTTAAATGGTGAAAAACTGTCAAATGTTGGTGTTCAGAGAGACTTGGGTGAGCTTGTACACGAAACACATAAAGTTAACATGCAGGTACAGCAAGCAATTAGGAAGGAAAATTGTATGTTGGCCTTAATTGCAAGCGATTTGGAGTACAAGGTTGGAGTAAAGTGGAAAATTGCCCAGGGATGTCCTGTCCACAAAAAGCAGGACAAATCCAATCCCGCCAATTACCGCCCCATCAGTCTACTCTCAATCATCAGCAAAGTGATGGAAGGTGTCGTCGATAGTGCTATCAAGCTCACCGATGCTCTGTTTGGGTTCCGCCAGACCACTCGACTCCAGACCTCATTACAGCCTTGGTCCAAACATGGCCAAATAGCTGAATTCCAGAGGTGAGGTGAGAGTGACTGCCCTTGACATCAAGGCAGCATTTGACCGAGTGTGGCACCAAGGAGCCCTAGTAAAATTGAAGTCAATGGGAATCAGGGAGAAAACTCTCCATTGGCTGGAGTCATACCTAGCACAAAGGAAGATGGTAGTGGTTGTTGGAGGCCAATCATCTCAGAACCAGGACATCGCTGCAGGAGTTCCTCAGGGCAGTGTTCGTAGGCCCGACCATCTTCAGCTGCTTCATCAATGACCTTCCCTCCATCATAAGGTCAAAAGTGGGGATGTTTACTGATTATTGCACAGTGTTCGGTTCCATTTTCAACCCCTCAGATATTGAAGCAGTCCGTGCCCGCATGCAGCAAGACCTGGACAACATCCAGGCTTGGGCTGATAAGTGGCAAGTAACATTCGTGCCACATAAGTGCCAGGCAATGACCATCACCAACAAGAGAGAGTCTAACCACCTCCCCTTGACATTCAATGGCATTACCATCTCCAAATCCCCCACCATCAACATCCTAGGGGGGGTCACCATTGACCAGAAGCTTAACTGGACCAGCCACATAAATACTGTGGCTACAAGAGCAGGTCAGAGGCTGGGTATTCTACGGCGAGTGACTCACCTCCTGAATCCCCAAAGCCTTTCCACCTTCTACAAGGCACAAGTCACGTGTGTGATAGAATACTCTCCAGTTGCCTGGATGAGTGCAGCTCCAACAAAACTCAAGAAGCTCGATACCATCCAGGACAAAGCAGCCCGCTTGTTTGCCACCCCATCCACCACCTTAAACATTTACTCCCTCCACCACCGGCGCACCATGGCTGCAGTGCGTACCATCTACAAGATGCACTGCAGCAACTCACCAAGACTTCTTCGACAGCACCTCCCAAACCTGTGACCTCAGCCACCTGGAAGGACAAGGGCAGCAGGCGCAACAGCACCATCTGCACATTCCCCACAAAGTCACACACCATCCCGACTTGGAAATATATTGCCCTTCCTTCATTGGGTCAAAATCCTGGAACTCCCTACCTAACAGCACTGTGGGAGAACCTTCACCACATGGACTGCAGCGGTTCAAGAAGGCGGCTTACCACCACCTTCTCAAGAACAATTAGGGATGGGCAATAAATGCTGGCCTTGCCAGTGACGCCCACATCCTATGAATGAATAAATAAAAAACAAGGAAGTCTTGCTACAGTTGTACAGGGTTTTGGTGAGACCACAGCTGGAGTACTGTGTACAGTTTTGGTCTCCTTACCTAGGGAAGGATATACTTGCCTTGGAGGCAGTGCAACGAAGGTTCACTAGATTGATTCCTGGGATGAGAGGGTTGTCCTATGGGGAGAGATTGAGTAAAATGTGCCTATATTCTCTAGAATTTCAAAGAATGAGAGCTGATCTCATTGAAATGTATAAAATTCTTAGAGGGCTTGACAGGGTAGATGATGAGAGGCTGTTTCCCCTGGCTGGAGAGTCTCGAACTAGGGGTCATAGTCTCAAGATAAGGGGTTGGCCATTTAGGAATGAGATGAGGAGGAATTTCTTCACTCAGAGGTTTGTGAATCTTTGGAATTCTCTACCCCAGAGAGCTGTGGATGCTGAGTCATTGAATATATTCAAGGCTGAAATCTATAGATTTTTGGACTCTAAGGGAATCAAGGGATATAGGAGTCGGGCAGAAAAGTGGAGCTGAGGTCGAAAATCAGCCATGATCTTATTGTATGGCGGAGCAGGCTCAAGAAGGATGAGGCGGGATAGTTTACCACGGTCACAGTCACATAGGATGTCATGTATGACTTGATAAGGGCCGTTTCAGTACTGTGGCAGGGGCGAAAACCTGACTGGAGGGATTCAAAAATGGAGTTGCGGGACAGATGGGCACGGATTTGGGAGGTGACAACACGTACCAGGACTTTGGAGACCTCTCCCAGTTACAGCACTAACCAGTACCGTCTCTTTGAACCTCTCCCAGTTACATCACTAACCAGTACAGTCTCTATGAACCTCTCCTAGTTAAAATGCTAACCAGTGACAGTCTGAGCAGCTTCCACTAACCAGTGACAATCTAAGCCCCTCCCACTAACCAGCGTCAGTCTGAACTCCTCCCACTAACTAGTGACAGTCTGAGCCTCTCACACTGATTAGTGACATTCTGATCCAATTCCACTAACCAATGACAATCTAAGCCCCTCCCACCAACCAGTGACAGTCTGAGCCCCTCCCACTAACTGTAACAGTCTGAGCCCCTCCCACTGACAGTCTGAGCCCCGCCCACTGACAATTTGAGCCCCGCCTACTGACCGTCTGTGCCCCGCCCACTGACTGTCTGAGCCCCGCCCACTGACCGTCTGAGCCCCGCCTACTGACCGTCTGAGCCCTGCCCACTGACAGTCTGAGCCCTGCCCACTGACTGTCTGAGCCCCTCCTACTGACAGTCTGAGCCAGGCCTACTGACAGTCTTAGCCCCTCCCAGTAACTACTGACAGTCTGAGCCCTGCCCACTGACCGTCTGAGCCCCTCCTACTGACAGTCTGAGCCCCTCCCAGTAACTGCTGACAGTCTGAGCCCTGCCCACTGACTGTCTGAGCCCCGCCCACTGACTGTCTGAGCCCCTCCTACTGACAGTCTGAGCCCAGCCTACTGACAGTCTTAGCCCCTCCCAGTAACTACTGACAGTCTGAGCCCTGCCCACTGACCGTCTGAGCCCCTCCTACTGACAGTCTGAGCCCTGCCCACTGACCGTCTGAGCCCCGCCCAGTAACTGCTGACAGTCTGAACCCTGCCCACTGACTGTCTGAGCCCCGCCCACTGACTGTCTGAGCCCCTCCTACTGACAGTCTGAGCCAGGCCTACTGACAGTCTTAGCCCCTCCCAGTAACTACTGACAGTCTGAGCCCTGCCCACTGACTGTCTGAGCCCCTCCTACTGACAGTCTGAGCCCCTCCCAGTAACTGCTGACAGTCTGAGCCCCGCCCACTGACTGTCTGAGCCCCTCCTACTGACAGTCTGAGCCCAGCCTACTGACAGTCTTAGCCCCTCCCAGTAACTACTGACAGTCTGAGCCCTGCCCACTGACCGTCTGAGCCCCTCCTACTGACAGTCTGAGCCCTGCCCACTGACCGTCTGAGCCCCGCCCAGTAACTGCTGACAGTCTGAACCCTGCCCACTGACTGTCTGAGCCCCGCCCACTGACTGTCTGAGCCCCTCCCACTAACTGCTGACAGTCTGAGCCCTGCCCACTGACAGTCTGAGCCCCGCCCACTGACTGTCTGAGCCCCTCCTACTGACAGTCTGAGCCCCTCCCACTGATATTAATAAGATGTGCAACAAACTCAACCTAATAACCTGGCCAACGTGACCAGACGGAGCGGTGCCTTTTGTTGTCGGTGAGAGTCGGGGTGGGTGAGTGAGCCCGGGGATCGGTACAGATGGGTGCGGTATGGAATGTGTAGGGTGCGGTATGGAATGTGTAGGGTGCGGTATGGAATGTGTAGGGTGCAGCGTATGGAATGTGTAGGGTGCAGCGTATATAACGTGTAGGGTGTAATATGTAGAAAGCTGAGCGTTGGCGGAAGCACCAAAGAAATAAGGGTGTCGGAGGAGCGGGGCGGCAGCTGGGACTGTGGGGACCAGGAGCGGGCCAGACGGCGGGCTCTTCCTGTGAGTCTGGGTGTGCGGAGGGTTCGCTCCGCCTGGTGTAATAGCGGAGCCCCGGAGGGACTAACTCCGGGAGTAGATGGGGCTCTTGAATCGCTCCCTGGATAGGGGAGCGATTAATAAACAGATCCGTCGGGGTCCGGGGGCGACCCGGGAGGAGGATCAGGCTGGGCTGTGATATCCCCCACGGTCGAATAGTCGGCAGTCCAGCTCACACATTTAACAATGACCACTGGGGTGGATTACAGACCCACCCACAGCACCCCAGCCCGAATCAGTGCCTTCAGGAACAGAAGGGGAGAAGATGTTGGCTTTAATATAAAAATCTTCATTACAATTTCTGATCCTGGACTGGTAGTTTAAGTTGTACTTTTTGTGAGTTTGTGACAGACTTGTTATGTTTGCTGTGCAGTTTTAAATGTGAATACTGCGTGTGTGGAGCAGGAATAACGTTTACCTGCTCAGAGTGAATAGTTGTTTTGTTTTGGGAAGTGCTCAAAAACTAGTTTATCCATAAAGGGAGGATTGTGTCAGAGGACAAGTGTGGAGTTTAAACGTTTAAAGTTGTGCAAGTGGATGTATGGTAAGTTTTACCAACTCTCAACATCACATGAGCTTGGGTTATGGTTTCCTGTGTCAGCTTTGATGTAGCAAAATATTGGAAATGTAGAGCAGGTTGGTCAACGTCTGAAAGAGAGAACTAGGTTAATGTTTCAGGTGGGATCAGAAAATAAATCATAAAGCAAATTAACACTAGGGCGGTAGTGGGCAATAGATTCAAGTCTATTTTGTATTCAGTCACTTTTGTCCTGGGCCAACATTCCTCCCTCATCCAACAAAACAGATTATCTAGGCATTTATCTCATTGGTGTTTATGGGATCTTGCTGTGCACAAAATGACTGCTGCGTTTGCCTACATAACAACATTGACTACATTTCAAAAGACTTCATTGGTGTGAAGCACTTTGGGACCTCCTGAGGAGGTCAGAGGCACTTAATGACACTCATTTAACAAAGATGTGTCTTTCATTTAAGCAGGAAGTTTGGTATAATACAATTAAGTTTGTATTTAAAGGTTTGATGAGATAAATCTCGTGTCCAATTACATTTTACATCCAATTATTTTTATGTCCGTTTCCAGTATTTAGGCAGAATTAACAAATGTTCCTTTTCTGTGTCAGCGTTGGTTGTGGGTCCCCTTCAGGGACTTGAGCACATAATCTAGGCTGACATTTCCAGTGCAGTACTGAGGGAGCACTGCACTGTCCGAGGTGCCGTCTTTTGGATGAGACGTTAAATCGAGGCCCTGTTTGCCTTGTCAGGTGGACGTAAAAGATCTCATGGCATTATTTCGAAGATCATTGCAAGCTCCAAAAGAATTGTGAAGTACTGAACAGCGTTAACCTCCCAAACGTATCTTTTTGCTCGCAGGACAAGTTGACGTGAAATGGTTTTTCAGAAAGGCTCAGGAAACCAGAGGGAACCAGTGTTGGGCTGGATTTTCCTGCCTCTGCTTGTTGCCTTTATTCTCCCGGAAACATCTCATTCGTAAGTGTGGCACAGAATGTGGGGAAGCTTTGTCAAAAGTTACGGTGCTGTCATCCCCTGAAGTTACTGGAAATGACAAGTGTCGGTCTCTTTATTTAGAAAAGGAAGTCGAGGCTTCTACTAGAATTAGTTTATGGTAATGTAAACTAAATGGTACAATTTTAAAGGGGGTGCAGGAAGAGAGAGGCCTTGGGGTTTACGTACACAAATCTTTGAAGGTGGCAGGACAAGTTGAGAAGGCTGTTTTAAAAAGCATACAGTATCCTTGGGCTTTATAAACTGTGGCATAGAGTACAAAAGCAAGGAAGTTATGCTAAACCTTTATAAAACAGTGGTTAGACCCCAGCTGGAATATTCTGTCCAATTCTGGGGAGATTTAATAGAGGTGTTCAAAATTATGAAGGGTTTTGATAGAGTAAATAGGGAGAAACTGTTTCCACTGGCAGGAGGGTCAGTAACCAGAGGACACAGATTTAAGATAATTGGCTAAAGAACCAGGGGTGGGGCGGGGGTGGGGGGGGGTGGAGATGAGGAGAATTTTTTTTACACAGCAAGTTGTTATGATCTGGAATGCACTGCCTGAAAGGGTTGTGGAAGCAGATTCAACAGTAACTTTCAAGAGGGAATTGGATTATACTAGAAAAGGAAAAATTTTCAAGGCTATGGGGAAAGAGCGGGGGAGTGGGACTAATTGGATAGCTCTTTCAAAGAACCAGCTCAGGCACGATGGCCGAATGCCTCCATCTGTGCTGTACGATTCTATGAACTACTTAAAAGCCACCGTCCGCCCATTGGCTTTGCTCCAACTATTTTGTTTCTGTAGTTACGCAACCCATATTTTGAAAGAAGCTCCTCAGATTCAGAGTCTGACTGTTTGGTGTTCTTTGCCTGTGCTTTGAGTCACGTGGTGGTGTCTCACTGTTCATGCCAGTAAATATTTTGTGCTGAACGAATCACTTTGCAAACGAGCCCGTCCCTTCGCTTCAGTTGCTGTGTGCAGAGTTTAGAAACTTCACCACACAAATTTAAAGTTGGGAGCCAATTCTTGAAACGCTTTACTAATCAGACTTTAAGCAGCAATAAATAGTGTGGCTTGCAAACGGTTTCTGATCAGCTGAAAAGTGACAGGCGTTTCAGTGCGGTAACTGGGCTTCTTTACTGATGAAACACTTAAACAAGATCAGTTGCAGGTATAAGATTAAACATATGAGATTTAGGACTGAGAGCAGGAGAATTTTTTTTACAGAGTGTTGTGAGGCTGTGGAATTAGTGATTGAAGCAGAGACCATGTCAACTTTTAAAATTTGGTTATATAGGTGGATGAAGGAAAAGGGGGAATAAAGAGATATGGGAACAGGGCAGGTAACTGGTCAAAAAAGTAAACGCCCATGGGATCCAAAGGAAAGTGGCAAGTTGGATCCAAAATTGGTTCAGTGGTAGGAAGCAAAGGGTAATGGTCGGCGGGTGTTTTTATGACTGGAAGGCTGTTTCCAGTGGGGTTCCACAGGGCTCGGTACTAGGTCCCTTGCATGATGATTTGGACTTGAATGTAGGGGATCAAGAAGATTGCAGATGATACGAAAATTGGCTGCATGGTTGATAGTGAGGAGGAAAGCTGTAGACTGCAGGAAGATATTAATGGACTGGTCAGGTGGGCAGAAAAGTGGCAAATGGAATTCAATCCGGAGGAGTGTGAGATAATGCATTTGGGGAGGGCAAACAAGGCAAGAGAACACACAATAAATGGGAGGATACTGAGAGGTGTAGAGGAACAGAGGGACCTTGGAGTGCATGTCCACAGATTCCTGAAGGTAGCGGGACAGGTAGATAAGGTGGTTAAGAAAGCATATGGGATACTTTCCTTTATTAGCTGAGGTATAGAATATAAAAGCAGGGAGGTTATGCTAGAACTGTATAAAACACTAATTAGGCCACAGCTTGAATACTGCATACAGTTCTGGTCACCACATTATAGGAAAGATGTGATTGCACTAGGGAGGGTATGAGGAAGTTGCCAGGGCTGGAGAATTTTAGCTATGAGAAAAGATTGGCTAAGCTGAGGTGGTTTTCTTTGGAACAAAGGAGGCTGAGGGGAGATTTAATTGAGGTATATAAAATTATGAGGAGCCTAGATAGAGTGGATAGGAAGGAACTATTTCCCCTAGCAGAGGGGTCAGTGACCAGGGGGCATAGATTTAAAGTAATTGGTAGAAGGATTAGAGGGGAGCTGAATAGAATTTTTTTCACCCAGAGGGTGGTGGGGGTCTGGAACTCACTGCCTGAAAGGGTGGTAGAGGCAGAAACCCTCAACTCATTTAAAAAGTACATGGATGTGCACTTGAAGTGCCGTAACCTACACGGCTACGGGCCAAGTGCTGGAAAGCTGGATTAAGCTGGATAGCTCTTTTTTGACCGGCATGGACATGATGGGCTGAATGGCCTCCTTCTGTGCTGTATCTTCCTATGAATCTAGGTACATGGGATTAGAGTTACTGCTCGATTGGGGGATATACACCAGCACAGACTAGTTGGGTCAAATGGCCTGTTTGCGTGTTGTAAGTTCCATGTAATCATTTATGGGCAATGTGTGAGAATGTTATATGTGACTTCAAAAACATTTATTTAAAAAGTCGTTCTTTGTACTTCCAGCACCCTCCCTTCACTTCTCCGTTCCTGAAGACAGGGACTGCATGTTGGGGTACAATTCCATGAGTGCCAGCAACCCTCTGATAGCTGGCCATTCTTGAGCTGTGACCCCAGACGATGAATGGCAACAGGCTATTCAGTTGTAGGGGCAGCACTCTTGACCCCGATCCTGTCCACTCGCAGATTCACCTTCCAGCACATGTTTCTGAACAGTGATGAGGAACAGAAACCCCAGTTGATTCCCCCCCCCTTCACCTCCCCCACCCCAGGAAGGTCAGTTGAGCACCCCTGGTTCTCCCCCCTCCCAGATTGACCAACTCCACATAGACCAGGGATTGAACCTCGGATCATCTGATTTGCACAGTCCATTACTAACCTAGTGGTGTATCTCACTCACTGAGCAATTCAGGTTGCTACTAATGTAAATTTATAAAGTTCAGGGAGGGTTCAAACCTCCGATAAAGTTTAACTGTGGCATACACCTCCATCGAACAGTGAAAATAAATGCTAATTAGAATGTCTGTTTTCTCGTAGTACGAATCACCCATGGAATATGCTCATTTTGTCGCATCTCTGGCCTCAGACTGTGTGTTTGGTGAGTCTGCATTTGTTGCAATGTTATGGGGTTGATTGTTTATACTTTTCCTGATACGTACTTGGACTGAAATGTAGAGACAGTGTCCTTCTAAAAATCAAACGTGCAAAGTTTGATCATTAATGTGCTTTTGTTTTATTCTATCCACTTTGTTCATTTTTTAAAAATATTTTTCTTGATCGATTGGAGTCAATGAGTTGCAAAAGTTGTTTAGTTCACAGTGTGAATCAGCTGAGTTATCAACCACAGTTTGACATTGAATCTTTAATTGTTTCAGCTTCCTCATATTAGAGCTCAGTGATTCACTTCAAGCCAGTCCCAGTACTCACTGCTTAAGTGAAAATATTGAAAACAAAACTCCAGCTCAGTGCCTTTATTCAGTGACTAGCTGAAGCGTACAGACCAGGAGTGTCCCAGGTTCGATCCCCGTTTTGGGAGGGGTGCCTCTGGGTTAGGGGAGGGAGATTTGGCTTGGTTCATGCTACCCAGTAATTCCTGCTTGAAGTGGAGGGACATCTGGTGCGGACAGCCTGCGATTTCCCCCATAGTCGAATAGCCTTCTGCCCCTCGCCATCAAGGTTGACTAATGACCGGCCTGGGTGATATACTGAGGTACTAGACGTCAGTTGGCACCCTTGGAACCAAACCCAGGTGAAGGAGTCAACACCGTTGGGGAGGAGGGGAGAGAACAGCTGAGAAAATTGGTGAGGGTAACTCTTGTTTGCGAATGGAACAAAACAAAACTATGCTAACTATAATTTTTTTAAAGGGTGATTATGAGATGCCTCCTTAACAATAAAACAATCTTTCAGGTTTACTTTTAGGCCACTTTTCAGGGTTTAAGTGACCCATAGCGATCTTCATGAAGGGCTAGAGCAAGTGATTTACAGTGGAGGGAAGGAAAAAGTGGAGACCGAGCTGGGAAACGAGAGAGAAATGGACGTGGGAGGATAGAAAAGGAGAAGGCATGATCGAAGACTTGTTCTAAGGAAGCTTTTGACAGCAGGAAGGGAGGTGACCAGGCAGAGCGACTTGGGAAAGGGAGTTGCAAAGGGGAGTTTGTTTGAATATTTCCAACTGTTCTTCTAACTTTCAGAAGTGACCCAGGAAATGGGCCTAGTGAGTGGCTCAGAACTCTCAACATTTGAAGGGCTGCCCGGCTCAGTGACCTTGGGCAAATTAAAGGTGCCACATCTTGATATAATTTCCACTCGCATGGTCATTCTCCAGAATAAGGAGAGCCTTATGCCATGACAAGATAACCGCTTGGATTGCAGACAGCTGCGTGCCAACAGGCTGATGATGCCCAAGTTGAGAAATTCCCTGTTTGAGAAACTCCAGCGCAGTTAAAGTTGCAGTATTTGTGTCTTTATTGTGTAAATAGACATCTAGTGCACGATAACGTCAGTCATCCAGAGATGGATGACTTTGAACTGGCAGTAAACTTTGTGAAAAGTCATTATATTTTTTACATCTCCCAGATGACGAGTGACACTTGCAAAGTTCCTCCTAATGTTAACTACTGGACTATTCATGGACTCTGGTAAGAAGATACTTTCATTCATGGTCTGATATGAATATGCCCTTCAGAGAAGAGAACCTGTCATTCTTACCCAGTCTGGGTCCACATGTGACTCTAGTCCTGTGCTATGTGGTTAACTTTCTGAAGTGGCCACACAAGCCATTTAGTTGCACAATGAATCACTTGATCAACGGGATCTGCAATAAATGCTGCCGTACCAACATCCTGAAGTTTTTGAAAACCTCTTCCTTAAATATATGTATGGTGGGCTCATCGATTCGCTTATTCCACCAAATGACATTTGTTCATCACCCTATGCTCAGCTCCATCCTTTAGAGAAATCCATTGATGTTCTAAGCAACAACTCATGCAATTGTCTACTCAAAATGGTGACACTGCATCAAAATCTAACTAAACAATAAATTAAATACTTTGTAGGATTGCAATGAGAATTGAAATAATATTTCCTCCCTGTCATGATAACAGTTTAGGTATGAGAATTCCATACATGTTCCCTTAGCATGAAAAAGTACTAATTTTTCAATTAACAGCAACTTCGATCCATGTGGGAGAAGCAGGTTAGTCTGCAAGATGGAAGTTGTAAGTAGTTTCAGTTGCTGAAAGTAGTTTTTTATAGCCATAATAAATGTAGTTGTTATTCCATTATCATTCCATGCTGGATTATTACAAACTCTAAAAACAATATTAGAACAAGACATTCCCCTTGGAATGGGCTTTTTATTTGGGAACAGCCGTCAAATTTGCCCTGTTTACCTAAATAGCAGCATCTGAAGGTAATTTATTGTCTGTGAAGTGTTTTGGGACATTTCCCAGAGATATGATAAAATGCAATATAAATTTCTACTTTTTTCCTTCCATACTTTGTCTGTCTCTCTTTCTCTGAATCTCCTCCTCTCCCATTCACTCTCCTCCTTTTGCTGATTTTTTCCTTCTTCCCTCTATCCTCCCTCGCTCTATCTCTCCTTAATTTGGGAGGAAGATAACTGCAAATGCTAGAAATCCAAATTTAAAGAAAGTCCTTTAATGAAGGTGAAATGTTAACCTGCTTCTCAGAGGCTATGTGTTGCCATCATTTCCTCTTTTTATTTCAGCACTATCTTGATTTTTTAAAAATAAAACTCTCAAAATAAAGTAGGTCCTGATAACATGAAAGGATTGTTTTTTTTTACTAGGCCCAAAAGCAACGAGATGTGCAATAACTCCTGGCATTTCAACATCAACAATGTAGCGGTGGGTATTTAGCTTTATTTACATTGGGGCTGGTGCTATTATTATTAGTTTTAAAGCTGGATTCACACTCGGCTGTAGTGCTGATGAGAAGTGGTTTTGCTTTCACTGATGCTGCAGTTATAATGTTAAGCGTGGTCTGAATCTGGACACCGGGTCTGATCTGATGACGGGATGAAGCGGAGTGAGAGTCCCTGGAGCGACTGAGTCTCATTCTGCTTCCCTTCAGGGTCAGGTCAGGCCATGACACCTGACTTTACACTCCACGTGAAGCCGCTTCTCACTGACGTTAAACGTGTTGTGTGAATGTATCATTGATTGGGACTGACTGGGTAAGACTGAACGATAACTTAAGATTCACTTAAATAAAACATGCCCACTGTGACAGCCTGGTTCTCAATCTATTTCTCTGATTAAAGATGAGCAACTACATTGTATTTTCAGTTGGATTGGGTCTCCGCAGGGCAGGATAGTCAAAACTGTGGTCTCCGAATCGTGGTAATCCGGCTTTGGAAAGCCAGGAGACACACTCGCTAAGCGAGTTTAAAATAGAGCATCCAGTACGGATTGGTGATGGGTCGGAAATGTGAGATTAAAATCCCACAGTTAGTATTTGGTGTCTGAGTCTGTTCCACTCTAGCTCTCGGTATACATACAGACTGAAGGCTGATGGTGGCGGTTACAGCTTCTGATGTTTCTGTTTATCTGCAGGACATTTTATCTGAGTTGAAGCGATGGTGGCCTGATGTGATCCATCCCAACAGTACTAACCTCTGGTACGTCTTTCTCTTAACGTTCTGTATTCAACACAACCAGTAGGAAAATGGGACCCTCGGGTGGACTCTCAGCTGTCTTCTGTTCTGTGCATAAGCACCACTCCAGAGACTTGAGCACATAATCCAGGCTGACAAGCCAGTGCAGAACTGAGGGAGTGCTGAACTGTCGGAGGTGCCGTCGTTCAGATGAGATGTTAAACTGAGGTCCCTGGTCAGTTTGATTCTAATCTTCCCCTCTACAAAATGGTTATCCAAAAGATAAGGGAAATGCAAGTGTCTCAGGGCATCTGTGGTTCGTGGATTCCCTGCAGTGCATTTAACACCGAGCCCCAGACAAGCACCTATGTGGAGTCTCATGGAATTAAACTCCGAACCAAGGGCCCAGTCAGCGTGATCGCCCCATTCAACTGTAAGTGAACGTGAGACCATCTCTGCTGCAGCAGTCAGCGTGCAGACACAGGGGAGGGTCAGGCGTTTAGCATCAGTGGCCAGCCAGGAGCGAAACCTGCTCTATCGCTTCTCCTAGAATGGTAGAATGTTCCAGAACGGAAACAGGCTGTTCCGCTCATCAAGTCTGTGTTGGTGTTTTGCTCCATGACCCACCCAGTCAGATTCTACTCTCCAGCTTGCTCCCCGTATCCTTTTAATATTCTTTGTTTTCCAGCAACTACTTAATTAGAACATTAGAAAATTAGAAATTCCCTTTTTAAAAAAAACTTCTAGACTCTGCTTCAACAACAGTTTGTGGCAGAGAATCCCACATTCTAACCTCTCTCTGTGGAAATAATTTTTTCTCTAACTTCCCCTTTAATTCTTTTTGTGGAGATGCCGGTGATGGACTGGGGTGGACAAATGTAAGGAATCTTACAACACCAGGTTATAGTCCAACTGTTGGACTATAACCTGGTGTTGTAAGATTCCTTACATTAATTCTTTTTGTGATCCTCTTAAATTTGTGTCCTCTCATTACTGTCTCATCGAGCCACGGGAACAATCACGTTTCACTCTCGTGTTTACCTTATCGTAATCTCCTCTATCGGGTCTCCCCTTAACCTTCTCAGCTCCATGCAAAAAGCCCTAGCTTTTCACCTCTTCATAACTGGACCCCTCATCCTTTGTAACATCCCACAGGGTTCTTGGTCACAGCCCTGCTATCCTTTGTTCCTGTGTTAAGCCCATCTTATGGGCTGTCATTTAGTCTCGGTGGGTCACCCAGAGTCACTAAAGCAAGTGGAGGAATTAATATTCAATCTTGGTTTTGACTGCAGGAAGTAGATTAGTTCTGACAGAGTTGAGTAAGTAGAGGGCATGCTCGAAGATAATTAAAATGTACCTAATAGTTATACCAACTCAAATTCTACTGAGCCGTATGGATCAGCAAGGTCCTAATGTTGATCCCTCCCCATCTGTGCTGAGTTGGCTCTACCCAGACAGGGCAATAATGGGAGTACTCTATTTGTCTTCAGTGCCATGGGCTTGGAAGGGGGAATTGGGAATGCTCCTGGTCAGCCCGCGTGGCTCTCAGGTCAGGAGAGAATTCAAATTGGCCGTGCTGCCTTCCCACAAGGTGGAATAGTCTAGCGACCATTACTGTCCAGGCTCACACTTAAAGAATGGCCCCACGGGCTTGCTAACAATATCTACTTGCATTTGTACAGCACCTTTAACTTTAAAAACAAAATCCCAAGGCGCATCATAAGATGTGTAATCAGATAGAAATTGACGCGAGCCAAAGGAGGAGATATTAGAAGGGGTGACCAGAAGCCGGGTCAAAGAGGTAGGTTTTAAGGAGGGTCTTAAAGGAGGAGAGGTAGCCATGGAAGCAGACCTTGGCATAAGCTGAGAAAATTGGAAGATAAAGAAAACCTCTCAGCAACGTAGAGTACAACCTGGGCACCCGCCAGCCTGTAAGATGGAGAGAGGCTGCTCCCACTCACCACATCTACCTGACATTTTGGTTTTCGTTCTTTTTTGTGCAGGAAACACGAGTGGCAGAAACATGGAACATGTGCGGCTTCGCTGGAATCCTTAGACTCCCAGGAGAAGTATTTCAGTAAAGCGCTGCAACTATACCAAAAGCTGGACCTCAACAGGTAACCCGATGTCTTGGGATCACCCATCTCCCCCGTTTAATAGATTGCAGTCTGTACCCAAACCCTTCTCATTGAAGCATCTCTGAACAGAGTAACTCAGCTCCTCTGGGTAGAAATTTGACTAGATTTTTCTCCCAAGTCCTCAGACATGTCTAAAGTTGGGGGCAGACTACAGAGGTATTGCCCAGACGAGCTAATACTGCTTTTGTTCTATTTGTGTGCTCTCGTATTACCTCCCAAAGTGTCTATATCCTTTTTACCTATTTTCCAGTCGCCTCCATCTCTCTCCTTGCGCTATGTGAAAGCATAATGCTCATTCCTTCTATTAATGACCAGAATAAATCTGATCAGTCACTGTCCTGATGTTTCACTGCAAAACTTGGATATGTTCTAATTCAGGAATTTATTTCCAAATGACGACTTTTCTTTTAAACTTTATTCAGTGCTCTTAAGAAGTTTAATATATCGCCATCGTCCAAGTATTATATGGTAAGAACTCGCTCCTCTTTGTCCTTTTGAGCACCTTGTTTTCCTGTGCACACTTTGCTTAATTCTAGCTAACATTCTCACATTTAGATGGAGGACATTGAAAAGGCACTTGTGTCAGTCTATGGGGTAATACCGAAGATTCAGTGCATGCTTTCTACTCAGGTAATTCACACTTTCTGTTTGTGCCTGGCGTAGTTCTGATCAAAACTCAGTTTCAGATAAATTAAAACTCTTACTTTTCAATTTTAAAAACTACTTGATTTATCTTGCTGCTGTTTAAGGCAGAAACCAAATCTGTGTTTATACCTTGTCCAGCCAGCCTGACTGTGGACTAATGCAATATGAAGACTGATTTGTGTTGAGGGATTATTCCTGTAATGGGAATAGGCCATGTTGTTGATGGGATTGCAGGGGAGATTACACAGGAATCATTTGGTGTCTGCAGCAAGTTTTAATCTCTCCAGGTCTGGGAATTAAGGTTAAATAGTGATTTATAATTCAGGGTCTGTAATTCTTTGCCAGTCTAGTTGAAAAGGCTTTGCTCAATTATAAATTACAATATTATGATTTAAATATACTTCAGTATGGAGTCAAATTTTGTTTTGCTTTTACTTTAGAAGAGACAAGCTTGGAACTCAACTGTTTCACTTTGTTTCCTCCCCCTCCCCCGCAAAAACACAGGGAGTGTCAGTGCAAACACTGGGCCAGATTGAACTCTGCTTCAGCAAAGACTTTCAACTGCTGAACTGCATGGAAGCTGCACCCAACATGCTTGACTCTAAGAATGACAGACAGCATAATACCTATTCAGGCTTTTCCGTGTGTGACCGTAACCTGCAAGTTTATTACCCTCCGATAGAACACCTGTACTGAGGGTGTGTGAGAAGATGCCCGTTACAGTGCTGGTTTTGTGCGCTCCAGGTCATTAGAGAATACAGTATGTTGGTGTCCTTAGTATCCCACACAGAGTACAATGTTAAATTTTAATAATTAAAAACAAAAAATGTTCAAATTGCACAGTGGTTTAGCCAGCATCCAAAAACAAGTTAATGTTTCCAACTTGAATTTCTAGCATTTAAAGTCCTTTTTGTCTCCATCCAAATTTCAGGTATTTCTATCTCCAATACCACTTAGTGAATTTTGTGGCATAATTTAAGAGACAAAAGATTTTAAAGCTTAAATCTCTATTACTGCCAAGATAAAACATTTTTCTGTATCCCTTGGTCATTTTAAAATGGGCTTGCCTTATTGTGTGGGTACAGAGAAAGCTGTGCACTAAATTGCCATCAGTTGGACTTGCATTGCATTTAATCATAGAGCTGATATTTGCAGACAGGGAATCAAAATAACTCTTTAATCAGTGAACAGAACATAAACACCAGCCTGCTTGGCAAGGAATGCAGTGAGATTTTCAGTTTAAAGCTTTAGGAATATATACTATGTTTGCTTGTATGTTTCTCCTCTCTCCCCCCCTCCCCCTCCCCCTCCCCACCATGCCACCTGAGACCTCCTCTCTCTTGCTGTCCACCAACTGCAGCCAAGAGGGTGGAGTGCCCACCTTAGCCCAGGGTGGTGTGCCTGAGCTGGTGTCAGGCTTCAGCCTCCTGCTTCTAGGTGCACAAGAACAGCTCAGATGCCTGACTCCCTCCCTATGGGAAAGCTTTGGGTCTTAAACCTAGAGCTTCCTCACAACTGGTGGATAGTGGGTATGAACCCTCATCCCAAACAGAAGGCATAACCTTCAATAGGCCTCTGTGCTCTTTCACTTTAAGGGGAAGTCTCGCTAGCTGTTGGTATGAATGTCTGTTTTGGAAGATTTGAAACCTTTCACTACAATGTGAACTCCCCCCCCCCCCCCCCCCCCCTCCTGGGTTTTATTGTTTGAAAGCAGTGCGTGTTCATGTACCTACCTCACTCTCACTGGTGTCATCTCTTATCAGCACTGTGGGTTTTTATTCTTTAAAGATGTTAGAGATCTAAGATTGGTTTTAATGCTTTCAATGTACTTTTCCAATAAATGATTAAACCAAGCTCACTATCTCCGGCAGTAAAATCACTATTGTAGTTTCTAGATCCAGGAAAAAATATTGAGGCCTTTTTCTGTGACTTGTGTAACTTTTCATTAAAAAAGTCAATATGTAACTCAGTAAATGATTAAAGAATTAATTTAAAATAAAACGGAGTATATTTTGCAATGATGCCATTAGCGGTGGAAGATTTCACAATTCCTCAGCCCAAGACCGGTTTCTTGGTACAGACAAGAGCTTCCCTTTAACATCAAAAAACATCCTGAGACGTGATCAAAAAATGGACGGCTAGCCAAAGGCGAGATTAGGAAGTGTTTGCACCAAATGCTTGGTCCCAAGAAGTGGGTTTTAAGGAGGAGAGGGTGAGGTGAGCAGAAATTCTCTCCAGCATCAGGCACAATAGTAGGGACAGGCAATAAATGCAGCTTGTGAACAATCAAGACTTGTACTGTTCAGACAATGAGATGCCCTGTAGGATCTAAGGGAGTTGCAGGACTGCTGTAAAAACAGCACGCACCAGCACACGGTATATACTGGGCCAGCTAAACGTCTCAGGTTTAGTAACAACAATCCACAACTCTCCATTGTGTAGTCAACACAGCGTCCTACTCTAGAATTTTTAAACTACACGGAACAGGATAGGATGGAGTTAGGACAAGATAATACAACAACTTGCATTTATATAGTGCCTTTAACGTGATAAAACATCCCAAGGCACTTAATGGGAAGAGTTCCTGAGAAGATGAATACTGTGCCTATTAAGAGACGAGGGCAGACCTTAACTTCAAATCTTATCTACCTGCAGTTGAGAATAGTTGTCTAATCCCACCATTCTACACTAAAATTCACATTAACAGTTCTCACCAACAGAGCTCAAACATAAAAGAGAAGTAAAGCTAATGGTAGAATTGCCTACACTGCAGATTTTTGAATATATGAGTAATTTGAAACCCTGTCAAGACTTGTGGAGGATCAGAACAAACATCAGTAGATTGTCATCGCACTGGCATGTTTCAGTAATCCTGCATCTCTAACACTGTGCTCCAGTTCACAGTCTGGCACAATAAATGAGCAGCTCTCCACAGCTTAATCAATAATGGGCTCTTTCAAACAGATACCAACAGGAAGACTGGATCAGGAATGAAAAAGAAAAATTGACCACTTTACCAGAGAGAACCAGGGACTGGAATTTACTTGGGTACAGAAAAAAATTAGCCAAAGTTTACATCAGCAGATACTTCACACATAACCAACCAGATTAAATTGTTCAACTGCCTGGTTGAATGTCCAATTTATAACTTGAGGCGGTCAGTATCAATGTCATTTTAATACCATGTTGGTAGCTCACCTGCCATCATGGTTGATCAGTCAGCTAGGAATTAACGTCTTCTCCACTCACACACTATTTAAAAACAACACGGTTCAAAGGAAGTGACACTTTCTTTTTGTTGCATGAGGTCATGAGCCTCTTTATCAAATAATGTGATTTCATGCAGGCTCTGTGGCACTCATTTTCTTGCTGACTGGACAGCCAGGGATACTTAGAATTCTGAAAACCACCCCATAAAAGGAAGTGGAAATGGAGACAAAGGAGGAGGAAGCAAGCTCCATTCAAACTGTGTACTATTCACAAAACCAACAAGTCACTTATGAAGATCCTCAGAAATGGAAAGCTTATTCCTGGTAATGGTTTGGTACGGCCATCAACCAAAGCAGGTCCATGTGGTGTTGTGAAGTTAACAGAGTCTAGGGTTCGAGGATATCAAGGCCACTCTTAGCCATGGGGTACATTGCAATTTCGGCAGACTGAAAGAAGGCACGTTGAAATAAAACTCTCTAAGCTGAGAACAAAATGTCCCCAGCCACTTTCAACCTAAAAACGGGGCTTCCTCTTTCTTCCGGTGTATTTTGTGTCATTTCGAACAGTCCTGGGGAAGAAAGGGGAAAACAGAATAGTTAAAAATTTGCACACACCAGTAATGTACATCAGCCTCTGAACTGAACCTCTATATGCAAAAACCCATTTACAATGTCGCTAATTTACTTCTAAGTGGATTTTTAAATACTTGAAGTAAACAGATATCCAAGCCTTGCTCATTTGTAGAAGTTAAAAGGAAAAGGGCAAGAGAATGGGATTAGAATGGACAGTGCCAGTTGGAACTAGCATTCGCACAAAGACAATGGGCTGAATGGCATCCTTCTGTGCTGTAATTTGAATGGTTGAGAGAACACAGGCCATGGAACCAGCACAGACCTTTGCCAACGCACCCTTTAAGCTGGCCACTGAGCAATGGATAGGGGTGACTTTCAATATATTCTGGGGAAGAGGTACATCCCATTCCACCCCACTGCCTCTTCCAGACAGTAACAGCCAAGATCAGGACATTTTCTATTTTCTGTAAAGGGATTGGAGATGCTTGTGATTTACTGGGAAGATTTTTTATTTCTGTTTTCACATTGTATCCCAGAGGAAAAGACAATGCCGAATCATACAGAGTGGGTGTGGACTGGTGTTTAATTTCTCCCGGTCCTGCCTCAGGGAGGGGAGCAGATCTGCTATACGTCACAGACTCTGGTGGACAAGCCCTCTGACTTGGGAAAGATACAAATGCAGCTTTTGTAAGAAACCATGGTTATGACACGCTGGAATTGTGCTTGGTGGCAATATAAATGGAGCCAGAGAACTAGACACCTAAATCATGAAATAGTCTACTCGTAATCCAAAGTTGCCCAATTCCATTTTTAAAGCACTAAATATAGGAACAGGGAGAGGCTATTCAGCCCCTCGAGCCTGTTCCGCCATTCAACGAGATCATGGCTGATCTGCATCCTAACTCCATCCACCCCGCCTTGGCTCCATAGCCCTTAATACCATTGGCTAGCAAAAATTTATCGATCTCAGATTTAAAATTTTTAGTTGAGCCAACATCTATTGCTTTTTGCGGGAGCGAGTTCCACACTTCTACCACCCTTTGCATAAAGAAGTGTTTCCTAACTTCTTTCCTGAATGGCCTGGCTCTGATTTTAAGGTTGTGTCCCCTTGTCCTAGACTCCCCCACCAGCAGAAAAAGTTTCTATCTATCCTATCAATTCTTTTCAACCTCAATCAAATCACACCTTAACCTTCTATATTCCAGGGAATACAAGTCTAGTTTAGGTAATCGCTCCTCAGAATCTAACCCGTGGAGCCCTGGTAACATTCTGGTGAATCTGCGCTGTACTTTTTCCAAGGCCAATACATCCTTTCTAAGGTGCAGTGCCCAGAACTCTACACAGTACTCCAGATGTGGTCGAACCAGGGTTTTATATAGCTGTAGCAAAACTTCCTCCCCATTATATTCTAGTTATAAAGGCTAACATTCTATTAGCCTTTTTGATTATTTTTTGTACCTACTACATTTTAGTGATCTGTGTACATGGACCCCTAAATCTCTTTGGACCGCCACTGTTTTCACCATTTAAAAAATCTATCCTTTTTTTTGTCCAAAATGGATGACCTCACACTTATCTGCCACACTTTTGCCCACTCACTTATCTATCGATGTCTCTGTATTTTTATACTCCCATCCATACTACTCACTACGCCACCAATCTTTGTGTCATCAGCAAACTTGGAATTATGGTTGTTTATGCTGCATTATGTAAGTTGCTTAATTCAAATTATTGGATGATTCAATTTTTCTTTAGTGCATAAATCGATAGGAGCCGACTGTATAAAAACAAACGCCTGAAGGACCAATTTAATCTCAGGTTGGAGCGACCTGCTTACACTAACTAGAGGAACAGAACAATGTATCGTCAGTGCAGGAGCAGCCCAAGTCTCATTTCATGCAGCAAGAATGCTGCAAGGGTGTACATAGGTTCTACCTAATGATCTAAGAGGTTATACACACTGTTCACCATGCTGAGGTTTTTCTTGTTACATGCAGTAAATGCCCCAGCCCACACTCCCCTCTCACCTTCCCTGACGCCTTCGACGCTCTTTCTTCTCTAGAATCCAATCCTTGCTTCTCTTTGCAGATTTCCCCTTCATGTTTTTAAATCTCAACCTGCAGGCAGGGAATGAAGAGTTTGTTCAGATAATTGGAACTTATCCAGCCAAGGCTTGAACGAACTCACTTCAGGGATCAAGGTTTAAAAGCTTTGTTTCTTATTTGTTGTACTTTATTGCTCATTTCCTCTCTCAGGCCCAGGTTTCTAGCGCCCCCTGACGACATGAGCTTTCATTTCTCTAACGTGCTATGCCGTGGGATGGTCTGTAATTCCCAGGGAGGATGGAGCTGAACACAGTTCTCTGTGGGAGTGCTGGAAATGGAAATGAATGGAATGGAATCATTCCCACACATCCCCTCCTCTTCCTGCATCCCCCAGCAACAGAGGCCTAGGCATGGTCCCACTTTGCCAAGCGCTGTTCTTGTTAACTTAGACAGTGAGAGACAATCTGAGCATTAGGGTGTCACAGATAAACCCGATCCTCTCTTAGGTTAATGTCCGCACGTGCACACTTCCAATATGGATTGAGGGATGGTCATCAGTCGCAGAGACCGTGCCCAATTTATAGCCCTGAGACACCTTAGGTACAGCTACTATCCTCATTCAGATCTAATCCAGGAGTGCACCTTTCGCAATGCTCCCACTGGTTCCCGGACTTGCTTTCTTTCCCCTCCTTTCCCGAAAGCACTGAACTGTGCTGGGGGAAATCCCACGGGTACAGGTGGCCCTTCATTACCGCATCCACCCGGACTACACGCCAAGCAGGACAGCCGAGTCTCTGCAGCCTATTCAGCTACTGTGGCAGATCATACTGGAGCCCAATTCAATCCCCGTTTGACATCCACTTTCCAGTAGGGGTCACTGGACAGTGATCAGGAGTGAGAAATCTGGCTATTCCCTACCCCCCCACCCTGCCCCCTCCCGCTCTTGGGATGTTGTGCCTATTTATCACCCCCTGGCTGAGCTCAGCTAGACACACAGATGTGGGATTGATCCACGACCTCCCTGGCTCAGAACCACACACACCTATCAGTGCAATTACCCATTTGACGCAGTCTGCTCCTTCCCCCCACCCTCATCAATTTCTCCCCGAAGGCACTGATTCAAGCTGGGATAGTTACACAGGCGATCGCCCCCCCTCTGGTAATCTGACACTACTCGTGCAGAAGCCTAGACAAAAGGGGTGAAACTGGTGTTCAGTGAAAGTGTGAAACAGGCAAGAGTCCCTTTACACATGGGAATCAGGCGTGGCATAAAACGGGCTGCTGATTCGTGGTCGCCCATTTCACACTTTCACCAAAGACCAGTTTGACCCCCCCCCCCGAGTGTCAGCAGATCACTCGGCCATGAGCATGATACAGGTGAGCCTTATCCTGTCCCAAACCCATGTGCCTCTAAGCACTTTCCGGCAGGGATCACTGAGTGACCAGGAGGAAGAACTCCAAGTGACTTTTTGTCTCTCTAACCCAGGAGAACTAGGGACTGTTGTAACAACCTTTGCCACTGCCCCACTAACACCAATTAATTCTACTCCCTGCAATCGAACCTGGGCCTTTCTGGTCTGTATGGCTCAGTGACAAGTGGCCTGTTTTTAAAATTTGATCCCAGGATGTGGATGCTGCTAGTAAGGCCGGCATTTATTGCCCCTGCCTGTTGCCCTGAGGAGGTTAGGGTGGGCCTTCTCCTTGAACTGCTGCAGTCCTGGTGCTGATGGTGCTCCTACCATGGTCAGGTAGGGAATTCTAACTTAACCACCGAGGGGAGTTCCACTTATTTATTTTACCAACATGGCATCAAGCCCACAAATTGTAAGAGGCAGGAAAATATGGCAACCAGCAGCTCAGGGCTGTCACAACGATGTTCCTCAGTTACTCTAGATCTCTCAGTGTGACAGACAGAGGGAGACTGTAACCCTCCCTGCTTTGCTATGAGAGACCTGCAAGGTCAGAGAGCAATCACCATACCCACGTGTTAACATCTGTAAACATTAAAATATCATGCAACATTTTCTAGTAATGATCTAATCTATAAAACGTAGGTTTTACAAACATTGAAGCAATAGCAGAAGATTTACTTCCAGGCATTCAGACAGCTGCGAGGGAGACCCCGCCCCCAACACAGAGCGAGCGCGAGGGAGACCCCCCCCCACACAGAGCGAGCGCGAGGGAGACCCCCCCCCACACAGAGCGAGCGCGAGGGAGACCCCCCCCCACACAGAGCGAGCGCGAGGGAGACCCCCCCCCACACAGAGCGAGCGCGAGGGAGACACCCCACCCCCACACAGAGCGAGCGCGAGGGAGACCCCCCCCCACACAGAGCGAGCGCGAGGGAGACCCCCCCCCACACAGAGCGAGCGCGATGGAGACCCCCCTCCCCCCCACACACACAGTGAGCGCGAGGGAGACCCCCCCCCCACACAGAGCGAGCGCGAGGGAGACACCCCACCCCCGACACAGAGCGAGCGCGAGGGAGACACCCCCCCCCCCCACACAGAGCGAGCGCGAGGGAGACACCCCCCCCCCACACAGAGCGAGCGCAATGGAGACCCCCCTCCTCCACACACAGAGCGAGCGCGAGGGAGACCCCCCCCACACAGAGCGAGCGCAATGGAGACCCCCCTCCTCCACACACAGAGCGAGCGCGAGGGAGACCCCCCCCCACACAGAGCGAGCGCGAGGGAGACCCCCCCCCCACACAGAGCGAGCGCGAGGGAGACCCCCCCCCCACACAGAGCGAGCGCGAGGGAGACCCCCCCCCACACAGAGCGAGCGCGAGGGAGACCCCCCCCCCACACAGAGCGAGCGCGAGGGAGACCCCCCCCCACACAGAGCGAGCGCGAGGGAGACCCCCCCCACACAGAGCGAGCGCGAGGGAGACCCCCCCCCACACAGAGCGAGCGCGAGGGAGACCCCCCCCCACACAGAGCGAGCGCGAGGGAGACCCCCCCCCACACAGAGCGAGCGCGAGGGAGACCCCCCCCCCACACAGAGCGAGCGCGAGGGAGACCCCCCCCCCACACAGAGCGAGCGCGAGGGAGACCCCCCCCCACACAGAGCGAGCGCGAGGGAGACCCCCCCCCACACAGAGCGAGCGCGAGGGAGACCCCCCCCCACACAGAGCGAGCGCGAGGGAGACCCCCCCCCCCCCCACACAGAGCGAGCGCGAGGGAGACCCCCCCCCCACACAGAGCGAGCGCGAGGGAGACCCCCCCCCACACAGAGCGAGCGCGAGGGAGACCCCCCCCCACACAGAGCGAGCGCGAGGGAGACCCCCCCCCACACAGAGCGAGCGCGAGGGAGACCCCCCCCCACACAGAGCGAGCGCGAGGGAGACCCCCCCTCACACAGAGCGAGCGCGAGGGAGACCCCCCCCCACACAGAGCGAGCGCGAGGGAGACCCCCCCCCACACAGAGCGAGCGCGAGGGAGACCCCCCCCACACAGAGCGAGCGCGAGGGAGACCCCCCCCACACAGAGCGAGCGCGAGGGAGACCCCCCCCCACACAGAGCGAGCGCGAGGGAGACCCCCCCCCACACAGAGCGAGCGCGAGGGAGACCCCCCCCCACACAGAGCGAGCGCGAGGGAGACCCCCCCCCACACAGAGCGAGCGCGAGGGAGACCCCCCCCCACACAGAGCGAGCGCGAGGGAGACCCCCCCCCCACACAGAGCGAGTGCGAGGGAGACCCCCCCCACACAGAGCGAGCGCGAGGGAGACCCCCCCCACACAGAGCGAGCGCGAGGGAGACCCCCCCCACACAGAGCGAGCGCGAGGGAGACCCCCCCCCACACACAGAGCGAGCGCGAGGGAGACCCCCCCCCCACACAGAGCGAGCGCGAGGGAGACCCCCCCCACACAGAGCGAGCGCGAGGGAGACCCCCCCCCACACAGAGCGAGCGCGAGGGAGACCCCCCCCCACACAGAGCGAGCGCGAGGGAGACCCCCCCCCCACACAGAGCGAGTGCGAGGGAGACCCCCCCCACACAGAGCGAGCGCGAGGGAGACCCCCCCCACACAGAGCGAGCGCGAGGGAGACCCCCCCCACACAGAGCGAGCGCGAGGGAGACCCCCCCCCACACACAGAGCGAGCGCGAGGGAGACCCCCCCCCCACACAGAGCGAGCGCGAGGGAGACCCCCCCCCACACAGAGCGAGCGCGAGGGAGACCCCCCCCCACACAGAGCGAGCGCGAGGGAGACCCCCCCCCACACAGAGCGAGCGCGAGGGAGACCCCCCCCCACACAGAGCGAGCGCGAGGGAGACCCCCCCCCCCAACACAGAGCGAGCGCGAGGGAGACCCCCCCCCCCCCACACAGAGCGAGCGCGAGGGAGACCCCCCCCCCACACAGAGCGAGCGCGAGGGAGACCCCCCCCCACCACACACAGAGCGAGGGTGAGGGAGACCCCCCCCCACACAGAGCGAGCGCGAGGGAGAACCCCCCCCCCACACAGAGCGAGCGCGACCCCCCCCGCCCCACAGAGCGAGAGAGACCCCCACAGCAAACGAACGAGAGACCGACCCTGAGAGAGAGAGAGACCCCCACACACTCCAACAGGGGTTGCTGGATAGTGAGCAGGAGTAAAAACCTTCAGCTTATTTTCTCCCTCTCTTGCCCAGGTCATTGAAGTCATTATTGAGATGAGTTTACTCAGCACAAATCAGGAACAAAAGCTGGGATCTTTCTGGTCTGTATGGCTGGATTTCACACTGGGCATGCACATCCACAGTGCTGTTGAGGGAGCTCCATATTACCTGCTTTGTACAGTTTGAAGTATGTGGCAGTCATAGTTTAATTAAATTGTAGACCATTTTTTGAGAATATTTACCTTTTTTTGCTGTCAATTTTCAGAAGCAAGAAATACTCAGGAGGAACAATCTTCCAATCAAACCAAAAAATATGAAATAAAATGCAATAGTGATCCTGCAGAGCTCAGAATATGCAACTTCAGAACATTATTGGGCGCAGGAAATTTGTGCAAGAGACATGGTGCGGGTGCCCATTAGAGACATACACTTTTCATCAGAAACACAGAATTTACTTTGAGTTGAATGATTGGCTGGGTTTGGTCTCACGCCTGGTATATATTCTCAAAACCGCACATCTGGAACTCTGTAGGCATGCCTACTTGTTCAAATTAAAGGCGAGCTCTTCTGCTAATGCAGTGAGGCTTTTCTCAGCTCTAGCCTCTAATGTATCAGTGACACTCCCATTACTAAGTCAGGACAACCTTCCCTCACTCAGGTATAAACTTCAGAGAACCAGGGCGATAGAGAAGCCCCAGCCAATACGATCGCTGTTCCCAGCTGTGCTCTATTTCAGCCGAGAGTTACAAAGAATTACATAGAATTACGTAGAATTTTACCGCACAGAGACAGGCCACATCAGCCTCCTCCCACCCGCTCAGCATATCCTTCTATTCTTTTCTCCCTCATGTACTTATCTAGCTTCCTCTAAATGCAACTATGCTATTCACCTCAACTACTCCATGTGGTAGCGAGTTCTGCATTCTCACCACTCTGAGTAATGAAGTTTCTCCTTAGTTCCTTATTGGATTTATTAGTGGCTATCTTATGTTTATGATCTCTAGTTTTGGACTCCCCCAAGTGGAAACACCATACCTGGCATTTGTGAACTGTACTTGGCTCGTCTCCTCCTCTCCCTGCTGTACTCCGAGGCCCTAAACAGGGAGGGGGGGGTGAAGAACACAAAATATGAAATTCATTACTGCGCTCATTCAAAGTCATACTGAGATCACAAGGAAGCACTGGTGTTTATGAACACATGCAGCTGTATGAACTGTGGTGGTGGGGGAGTGGGAAAGGGCACTTGGCAGAACATGGAAGGAAGTCAAAGACAGAGATTGTTATGATGGAGGAGCTCAAAATTACAGCTGGTGGGGGGGGGGGGGGGGCGGGGGGAATTACTTATCTCTGTGAATTAAATTCTGGGATTAAAACATGAAAAGGAAAAGGTCACAAAATGCTACTTTTTGTTTTAAAAATGATTTGTACGTGCCTCACTATTTACAAAAGAACCCCAAACTCCGCACCTACCCATGGGTTGTGATCGTGCCTGTAATAAAAAGCAGAGCTTGCCAACTACGGAATGCAGGATTTTAAAAACAGCCCTTACCCAAAAATAAACAGCGGCACAGACAGCTGGAGATTGCTTGAAGCTACAAACATGTGGCATTTCCTTTACCCATACCCATCATCCTTGTGATTAACCCATGTGTGATTGCCAACTTTACGCCAATCTGTAGGTAATTAATGGGCAGTTTGTTCTGTCTGATGGCTGAAGGCTGCCCAGACTCTCTCCACAGAGGAAACACACCCGCCCAGACTCTCTCCACAGAGGAAACACACCCGCCCAGACTCTCTCCACAGAGGAAACACACCCGCCCAGACTCTCTCCACAGAGGAAACACACCCCACCAGACTCTCTCCACAGAGGAAACACACCCGCCCAGACTCTCTCCACAGAGGAAACACACCCCACCAGACTCTCTCCACAGAGGAAACACTCCCCACCAGACTCTCTCCACAGAGGAAACACTCCCGCCCAGACTCTCTCCACAGAGGAAAACACTCCCCCCCCCCCCCCTCCCCAGACTCTCTCCACAGAGGAAACACCCCACCCCCCAGACTCTCTCCACAGAGGAAACACTCCCGCCCAGACTCTCTCCACAGAGGAATCACTCCCGCCCAGACTCTCTCCACAGAGGAAACACTCCCCCCCCCCCCCCCCCCCCCCCCCAGACTCTCTCCACAGAGGAAACACTCCCGCCCAGACTCTCTCCAGAGGAAACACTCCCGCCCCAGACTCTCTCCAGAGAGGAAACACTCCCGCCCAGACACTCTCCACAGAGGAAACACTCCCGCCCAGACACTCTCCACAGAGGAAACACTCCCGCCCAGACACTCTCCACAGAGGAAACACTCCCGCCCAGACTCTCTCCAGAGGAAACACTCCCGCCCAGACTCTCTCCAGAGGAAACACTCCCGCCCAGACTCTCTCCACAGAGGAAACACTCCCGCCCAGACTCTCTCCAGAGGAAACACACCCGCCCAGACTCTCTCCACAGAGGAAACACTCCCGCCCAGACACTCTCCACAGAGGAAACACTCCCCCCCCCCCCCCCCCCAGACTCTCTCCACAGAGGAAACACTCCCCCCACCCCCCCCCAGACTCTCTCCACAGAGGAAACACTCCCGCCCAGACTCTCTCCAGAGGAAACACTCCCGCCCAGACTCTCTCCACAGAGGAAACACTCCCCACCAGACTCTCTCCACAGAGGAAACACTCCCCACCAGACTCTCTCCAGAGGAAACACTCCCGCCCAGACTCTCTCCACAGAGGAAACACTCCCCTCCCCCCCCCCCAGACTCTCTCCAGAGGAAACACTCCCCACCAGACTCTCTCCGCAGAGGAAACACTCCCGCCCAGACTCTCTCCAGAGGAAACACTCCCCACCAGACACTCTCCACAGAGGAAACACTCCCGCCCCAGACACTCTCCACAGAGGAAACACACCCGCCCAGACTCTCTCCACAGAGGAAACACTCCCGCCCAGACTCTCTCCACAGAGGAAACACTCCCGCCCAGACTCTCTCCACAGAGGAAACACTCCCGCCCAGACTCTCTCCACAGAGGAAACACTCCCCACCAGACTCTCTCCACAGAGGAAACACTCCCGCCCAGACTCTCTCCACAGAGGAAACACACCCGCCCAGACTCTCTCCACAGAGGAAACACTCCCGCCCAGACTCTCTCCACAGAGGAAACACTCCCGTCTAGACTCTCTCCAGAGGAAACACTCCCGTCTAGACTCTCTCCAGAGGAAACACTCCCCACCAGACTCTCTCCACAGAGGAAACACACCCGCCCAGACTCTCTCCACAGAGGAAACACTCCCCACCAGACTCTCTCCACAGAGGAAACACTCCCGCCCCAGACACTCTCCACAGAGGAAACACTCCCGCCCCAGACACTCTCCACAGAGGAAACACTCCCGCCCAGACTCTCTCCACAGAGGAAACACTCCCGCCCAGACTCTCTCCACAGAGGAAACACTCCCGCCCAGACTCTCTCCACAGAGGAAACACACACGCCCCAGACTCTCTCCACAGAGGAAACACACCCACCCAGACTCTCTCCAAAGGAAACACTCCCCACCAGACTCTCTCCAGAGGAAACACTCCCCACCAGACTCTCTCCACAGAGGAAACACTCCCCACCAGACTCTCTCCACAGAGGAAACACTCCCGTCCAGACTCTCTCCAGAGGAAACACTCCCGTCCAGACTCTCTCCAGAGGAAACACTCCCCACCAGACTCTCTCCACAGAGGAAACACTCCCGCCCAGACTCTCTCCACAGAGGAAACACTCCCGCCCAGACTCTCTCCAGAGGAAACACTCCCCACCAGACTCTCTCCACAGAGGAAACACTCCCGCCCAGACTCTCTCCACAGAGGAAACACTCCCCACCAGACTCTCTCCAGAGGAAACACTCCCGTCCAGACTCTCTCCAGAGGAAACACTCCCGTCCAGACTCTCTCCAGAGGAAACACTCCCGCCCAGACTCTCTCCACAGAGGAAACACTCCCGCCCAGACTCTCTCCACAGAGGAAACACTCCCCACCAGACTCTCTCCACAGAGGAAACACTCCCGCCCAGACTCTCTCCACAGATGAAACACTCCCGCCCAGACTCTCTCCAGAGGAAACACTCCCCACCAGACTCTCTCCACAGATGAAACACTCCCCGCCCAGACTCTCTCCACAGAGGAAACACTCCCGCCCAGACTCTCTCCACAGAGGAAACACTCCCCACCAGACTCTCTCCACAGAGGAAACACTCCCGCCCAGACTCTCTCCACAGAGGAAACACTCCCCTCCCCCCGCCAGACTCACTCCACAGAGGAAACACTCCCAACAAAAACATTCATTAGTATGGGCTAGATTCAAACCCAATTCCCAGAGATGAAAGGCAGAATGTGTGTCTGCATACTGGGAAGAGTGGGTGTAATGGGGAATTACACTCGACACTCTGCTGGTCAGTTAAAAATATACTGGCATATGCCCCTGGTTCAGGCTGTTCTAAACCATCTTCAGATCCACCTGTCCAACAGGAAGCAGTCAGGTTTACAGAAACCTTGGCCCTCGCCCAGTAGAAGGTACGCTAGTTAACGACGGCCCTCGCCCAGTAGAAGGTACGCTAGTTAACGACGGCCCTCGCCCAGTAGAAGGTACGCTAGTTAACGACGGCCCTCGCCCAGTAGAAGGTACGCTAGTTAACGACGGCCCTCGCCCAGTAGAAGGTACGCTAGTTAACGACGGCCCTCGCCCAGTAGAAGGTACGCTAGTTAACGACGGCCCTCGCCCAGTAGAAGGTACGCTAGTTAACGACGGCCCTCGCCCAGTAGAAGGTACGCTAGTTAACGACGGCCCTGCCCAGTAGAAGGTACGCTAGTTAACGACAGCCCTAATGCTTTTGTTTAATTCATGAAATTCTGTGACTGCCATTCCCCACTGCCAGCTCAGAATGCATAACTTGGTTAGTTCATAGAGCCAACAGATGCTGAACGTAATTTAAAGATGACTATATATTGGAAATCGACTGTTGCAGACTAGCCTCAATGCGGAAGTTTCTGCATTGGCTGGGGTGCATCAGTTCAGACACTGGCTGTTTGAAGTCTTCAAGCTCAAGCAATGTGGGTCAGAAAACTCAACCCGGCAACAAAGTTAGCGCAACATAAAACAGTCACTTGGGTTTGGACATCCGAAAACAGGGATCTGAAACAGACGCTGAAATTAAATTTAAATTCATCTGACGTTATCTGAAACTGGTGCTGTCCCTTGAAGGCCTAGTGAGTTAAGGCCACGCAGTAACAAACCCAAAGGTCCTAGGTTCGACTTCCACTCTGTGTTGAATTAGCTGATCTCAGCTGAGACCCTTGGGGAGGTGGGGGCGGGGGGATGGATTTAAAAAAAAGATATACATAACAATGGGGCTCAGCGTTTCTGAAGTTACATAGGTGAAACAAAGCATCAGCGACTCCTAGTGGAAGGTACACAGATATCAGGCAAATCAGCAGTGATGTTCTTCATGGTAGAAGAGCCTGCGGACAATCACTGTTAAAGCTAATGCATTATTAATGTCCAGGAACCAGCTCCCATGGAACCATGACTCAATTGAGAATCCGTGGTTTCAGGAAAGGCAACTTCACTATTCCTTTTTTGAAATGGTGTTGGATTCGTGTCCAGTTTGAGGGAAGATTGGAGTTGTGGAAAGGGCTGGAGTGAGGCCACCCATAATTTATTTAACTGTGGAACCTGAACAGGCAGAGAAAAGATTTTTTTTTCTCCTATCTGGGGAAATTTGAAACCAGCTCCCAAGACTGAAAGGACAGCCCAGAACTTTTTAGCTCTAACACAAGTACTTACAAAAGTAAAGTCTAGGGCAGGTGTCCAAGCTTTTGTCTTCATGGGTTGCAGTGCTGTGTGCCAAGGAGCCTCGGGAACTCAAACTTTAAATCCCTGTCCCCGTTAATTTGCAAACATCTCGAGTTGCTGATACTAACAGATCAGGGTGCTGTGATTTAGGGATCATCTAGCATTGACGCTACAGCGCTAATAACAGGTCTTTCCAAATTTCCAGTCCACAAACCAGCAAGAAGGAGACATGGAAATAGGACCGAGTCGCCTGGGCCCCAGGGCTGGATTGCCAGGGATCAGGGGTGATGGGTCACACGCTAGACGTCCCTGCTCTGGGAGAAATGCTTTCTGATCAAAGTATTCCCCCACTTTGTTATAGAAGAAAACTTTACAGTCGCAATTTTTTTTTTAAATGCCAATTTTGCTGCCAACATGGATATTATTTAAAAATTTAATTCAATGCACAGTCTTATGGCACCATTTCTAGATCCATTTTCTTCATTTATTTGGGCTTGTTCTGTTTTCAGGGCCCTCGGGAAGAGCTCAGAGCCTTTGTGTACAGAGACTAGTGTATACAACCCAGTAGGACTCAGCTGAAAATAAAAACACTTCTCACGATGGAGCCAGCACAAGTGCAACAGTAACAGGGAGCAGTCTCCAATACACCAGTGAAATTAGATGGAAGAGTTACCATTGGCAGTTTTCCAGAGACTCCAGCAAACAAACACAAGAAGAATCTAAGGAAGAAAGAGTTAATAATCAGAACTCACAGAAAGAACTTGCATTTATATATAACACCTTATCACATCCTCAGGACATCCTGAAGTGTTTCACAGCTAATGAATTGCTTTTTGAAGTGCAGTCATTGTTTACAGAATAACCACGAGGCTATTAGGCACCCGATAAAGGGGACCAGCTTGCCACATCCCAGCACAGGTCACTGTCTGCAGCTTGTGGAACATCAGCTGAATGCCTCATATCCAATTACCGCCCTGAGACAAAGATTAGGGGATATGGAGACGGAATGCTCATAACTTTACTGCAAGACCAACCATTACATTGAGATAGATGTGCAGCCACGGTTATCGGATCTGCTTTCTACAATCTCATTAGAAACTCAAGAAAGAATCTACAGAACAAAGCAACTGCTGATTCAGACAGAGAAGGGGGAGGGGGAGGAAAGAGGCAGAAATAAATCTCAGAACTCTTAAAGAACACAATCTGGGCACAGATGGATAGAAAATAGATCAGGAGGATCATCCGGTCAGACAATCGGCTGTCCGTTTCCAGACTTATATATAGCCTGCAAGTGAGAAAGCTACATGAAGGATAAAATAGACCAACTGTCCCACAGTAGGTAGACTCTTTACACCAAGGTGAAAATTTAGGCTGGTTCACTTATTCCCTTTCAATTATTTGAAAAATATACTGATGGAAGTTGCGATTTACTCTGATGACAGAAAGAACTGGCATTTATATGGCGGTTTTCATGTTCTCAGGATGCGCTTCACAGCCAATGAATTACTTTTGAAGTGTAGTCACTGCTGTTACGTAACCTAATGCAGCAGCATTGGCACACAGCAAATTCCCACAAACAGCAATGAAATAAATAACCAGATCATCTGTTTTTAGCGTTTTCTGGTGGAACACCTAGTTAGCGTTCAGAAGAAACCCAACTGTTGGTTGAGGGATAAATGTTGGCCAGGACACCAGACGAACTTCCCTGCTCCTCTTGGAATAGTGCCGTGGAATCTTTTCCGACCATCTGAAAGGGCAGATGGGGCCACAGTTTAATGTCTCATCCGAAAGGCGGTACACCTCCGACAGTGCAGCACACACTCAGTACTGCACTGGAGCATCAGCCTGGATTACGTGCTCAAGTCTCTGCAGTGGGGCTTGGACGCACAACCTTCCGAGTCAGATGCGAGTGTGCTACCACTGAGCTAAGGGCTGACACTTAAGCAGGCAGAAATTACATCAGAACAGAGGAACAAAACCAGTTAAAAGCTGTGTTTCTTCTGAATGCTAACTGTGCGCTCCCACCAGAAAACGAGACCACCCTGAAACTTACTTTTTTGCTTTGGTGCTGTTGGGGTAATCCACCACCATCCCGCCCGTGAAACCAGCCTTTATCGCCTGTGCTGTGATTAACTCCAGCTGGAGACAAAAAAAAAAACGATTTTAGTCGTTCTCAATCATTTATTCCCCCCTCCCTTCAGTAATTCTTCCCCTTCGGCGCCCTTTGGTACCTTTCCCAAGTGGCACTGTGGTAGCGCTCTTGCCCAAGTCAGGTAGTTATGGGTTCAAAGCACATAATCCAGGCCGACACTCCAGCGCAGTACTGAGGTTGCATTGATTACTGCATTGTTGGAGGTGCCCTCCTTTGGCTGTGATATTGAGCCAGGGCACTGCCTGGCTGTTCCACTGGTGCAGGTGGATTTTAAAGATCCAATGGCACTACTTAAGGAGGAGCAAGGAGCTCCCTTGACGATGTAGACACCACAATTCCAAATAATTATGTGTGTGTGAGTGAGTGAATGGACATTTGAGATGTGATAAGACACTACAAAAAAGTTTTTTTTTAAAAAAACAAAGTGTTTCTATGTGCGAGGCTAAACAGTGAGTATTGGTGGGCAATTCAACTGCAGGGGCATCACAGCAGACCCTATCCTGTTCTTGCTCAATATCCACACATGCACATTTGTAACAGGGGTTACCGGATAGAAATTTGAAGTGGGAATCTTGACCAATTCTCCCCTCCCTAATGCCCACTCACACAATCACTGCCCCAAATGAGCTCAGCTAACTCAGAAGAGACCAGGCATCAAACGTGGGACTCACATGTCCACAAGGCTCAGCTGCTTGCTGCATAAACTGAATGATCCACTGGGCAAGGGAAGCTCTCAGTAATTTCCAACACGCTTCAAATTAAAGTCAGCACAGATTCTGCACTGATTAATACTGCAACTTTAGTGGGAACAGTAGCAACTGCTGCTCGTGATATCAGACAACGCCTACAGAGGCTGCAAGAGGACAGAGCCAGGAATAGTGATCCATCAAACTACAATTACACCGTGACAATGAGATGCCAAAAATCCCTCCAAAGCCTGCAGGACTCTCAAAACTTAACATGGAGCCACTGCGCTCCTCCAATGGCCCGACAGATAGAGACATTATCTAATGTAGTACGATGTCATTTTGAGCAGAAGGTCGCAGGTTCAATCCATTGTCTTTGCCGATTTAAGCTAACAATGAGCCCTGGCACCTTGTGTTACAGAAGGGAAGGGTAAAAAAAAGGTAACTAGATATCCTAGAATCATACAGCACTGGGGCCATTCGCCCCGTCATGCCTGTGCCAGCTCTTTGAAAGAGTTATCCAATTAGTCCCACTAAATGCTCTTTCCCCATAGCCCTGCAAATTTTTCCTTTTCATGTATTTATCCAATTCCCTTTGAAAAGTTACTATTGTATCTGCTTCCACCACCCTTTCAGACAGTGCATTCCAGATCATAACTCGCTGTGTAAAAAATGTTCTCATCTCCCCTCTGGTTCTTTTGCCAATTATCTTAAATCTGTGTTCTCTGGTTACCGACCCTTTACCAGTGGAAACAGTTTCTCCTTATTTGCTCTACCGAAACCCTTCATAATTTTGAACACCTCTATTACATCTCTCCTTAACCTTCTCTGTTCTATCCTGCTGCTGTTTGCTATCCAGTGACATGGCTGGAAAGTGCACTTGTGTGGAGGTCAGGTGACAAGGTGACTGGGCTTGACTGTAATGCTCTCCTTGGATCAACAGCCCAATGACACTGGCCGTTTAGGCTTGGGTGAAGAATGGCCACTTGGGTGAAGTAATGGAGTGCTGTTGATGCCCATAGAGCAATAATAAGCAAGAGTCACTGCTAGCCAACAGAGAAAAGTCAACCAGCATTTAGCCAAACAGGTTCTCTTCCCCAGCACAATCTAGTAGCATGATTATCAGGTACCAAGGCATGCACCTGCTGTAATGACTAAATCCTGATGAGGTCACACAGCGTCACCTTATCAAACGATCATTTAAAGCACTAGCAACAAGGTTTACGTGGACTTCGATTTCGTTGAGTGTGCTGAATTTATCTCATAAAAGCAGTCACAGTTCACTGCGCGCTAAACAAGCCAGAAGGACAAATAGAACAGGAGGCTGACACACTAACCATATGTCAGCTATTAAGTTCCACTATTTCAATATTGTAATAACCAACCTGTGCAGAGTTCTCAGGATATAACTGAAACACAGCTCGAGCTCCTCGCACCTGTAAAACAGACAATACAGGAAAGTCATTCTGGTCATAAAATAACAACAATTGTGTCAAATCCCAGTTTCATTGGAGTGAATATCAGCAACTCGTGGCAATCCTGTTCCATGAGGCTCCCACATTCTACATCCTCAATGGCTCTCAACTAGAGGACTGTAGGCCAGTAGGGTGTGATCTGTGACCCTTGGTGATGGGTATGATGCATGTGCCTAAAATGGGAAACACAACCCTCTGGGGACTGGGTGTACAGTAGCGGAGTAAGGCGGGGGACGAGAAGAGATATACATTTAAAATGTCTGGGTATACATTATAATTCTTTCCTCAGGTTTTCTTGTATCATTTCCTGCATCACTTGAATACCCAGAGTTGTTCTGATAACAGCTTACAACCTAGTTCTAGGGGAATCCTTACGGCGAAATACTACAAATAAACCAAGCAATCTGCACACAAAACCAACCACATCTGCACTACAGGTGCCCTGAATACTGAAGCTCCCCAGTCTCAAACGCTTACCAGACTAGCGTACAGGGAGCTGAAGAATTTGTAGAGCCGCTTTGGAGGGCTGTGACTCTTCTTATCCGCATTGCACAGCCACTGCAGGGCAGAAATACTGAGGACAGAAAGAAAAAGTAGACCATTAAATTCACCGCTTGCACTTTGGGTTCTCCTTCGTGTATCCCAGCTTCTGCCCAATCTGACAGGTATTTGAAGATGTTGAGTGTTCTGCTTCCAATTAAATGTGGGTCAACCCAAAACCCATGTAACTCCCTCATTTAGTTATTTCGTGGAAAGAATTCCCACTTTCCAATTTTTGGGCTGGTGTGTTGGTGGGGGAGGGGGGGGGCGGGGAGACAGTGGTTAGAGAGGGAAGGAAGATCAAACAAAATTACTACTGGTTTAACTTCAGAAACACTGCCTCAAGCACAGAGTCTTGTTCAAACACGATATCTGGGCTGCAGCCAAAAAAAAAGGGGAGTGATTATAAATAGCACTCTGTTATTTAATAAGACAGTGGTACCAAACTGATACCCAGCTTAAGGCATCTGGGCTGTGAGGAGAGGCTGAAGAGCCTGGGATTGTTTAGTGTGAAGAGAAGGTTCAGGGGAGATTATTCAAGCATTCCAGATTTCCAAGAGAATGGATCAATAAAATTACACTCGGATAATAAGTTTGAGATTGCCACAAACTCCAAAACCAAGCGATAGAGGCTCAAGCTAAGAGAAAAGGTGCCCAGTTTAGATGTAACTTTAGGCAGAGTGGTGAATGCGTAGAATGGACTGGCCAGAAAGGCAGTAAGTGAACAAAAACTCATCAGTATTTGAAAGAGTGGGCGACTGAGGAACATTTGTTTTTGGGACTAGTTAGATAGACCGCAGAGCCTTGTATTTTGCTGTACTTTTCAGTAGTGTATTGCCTGGGTGATCGGGACAGCCAGTTGGGACACTGGCACAGGTCAGGGGTACAGCCATTAACCCACCCTCTCAGCACCAGAAACACAAGTTCAGAAAGTTGGAAAAATACAGGGCAACTAGAGGGATCTGTGACTTAAATTTAAAAAGCACACAATCAGCTCCTGGCCATCTGACACCAATGGTTTGAAGCTTATCCTGGAAAAGATCAGAACAAGACTAAGCTTTATTTTGGGAACTGAACATAACTGAAGATCTGAAAAAGACTTCACATCAAAGAGCTGCATTTGAACTTCAGCACTTAACTAGTAAATAAATTTAAATGAGCGAATGCATATTCACTGGCAGTTTTGCAAGTACTTGCCAATGGAAAGAGGTATTTTATTCTTCACCCATACATGGCACTGTTCCACCAGCATCAGAGTACTCTGTACATTATACATGTAATCAACCAAACTGAATTGGAACAGTACAAATTTTGGGAAGGTATATTTGAACAACGTTACCAACTTTAAACAAGCTGTGTTATGATCTTCTGATTTTAAAACCACTACAGCAGGGAAAATACACAGCGGGATTGTGATTTGTTACAAACAAGAACGAACATCATTTATACAGCAACTTTCATACCCTCAGGACATCCCAAAGTGTTTCACAGCCAATTAATTACTTCTGAAGTGTAGTCACTGTTGTAATGTAGGCAAACATTACAATTTGTCCACAGCAAGGTCCCATAAATAGCAATGTGATGAATGACCAGATTGTGGTGGAAGGGTAAATGTTTGCCAGGACACTGGGGAAACTCCCCTGCTCAGCACCATGGAATCTTTAAAGTCCACCAGAGTGGGCAGATGGGGGCCTTGGTTTAACAGATCATCAGAAAGACACCACCTCTGACAACGCAGCACTCCCTCAGTACTGCACTGGAGTTGCACCCTGGATTATGTGCTCCAGTCCCTGGAGTGGGGCTCGATCCCGCAACTTTTTGGAGCTCAGAGTCAAGAGTGCTACCACTGAACCAAGGCTGATGTCGTCTTAGTGGATTGGCAATGGAATACAAATAATAATTAAAGCTCCAATTCAGCATTGTAGAGTATCTTAATAATGCCTTGTATCACTGTGTATTACTCCACCGGTTGTGTCAATGCTGCTCCACAACCTGTTCCTACGAGGCAGATCCCTAAGGCTGAATAGGTCAGACATGTTAAGGGAGGGAACTTAAAAAAAATTAAAGTTTTTTTTAAAGAGCAGATCATTTTTAATATCGACCATTCCCTGGTTGAATCACTCCATGGCCTTGCCCCTCCGTTACCTCCTCCAGCCCTACAACCCTCAGAGATCTCTGCGCTCCTCCAATTCTGGCCTCTTGCACATCCCCAATTTCCATCGCTCCACCATTGGCGGCCGTGCCTTCATCTGCCTAGACCCTAAGCTCTGGAATTCTCTCCCTAAACCTCTCTGCAACTCCACCTCTCCTCCTTTAACTATCTCCTTAAAACTTATCTCATTGGCCAAGCTTTTGTTCACCTGTCCTAATATCTCGATGTGGCTCAGCGACAAGTTCTGTTTGATAACGCTTCACTACGTTAAAAGGTGTTATATAAATGCAAGTTGTTGTTTGTGGGACAAATGAGAACATCTGATTGAAACAGGATCGACTTCCGAACCTGCACAAACCACAAGGATTGTTTACTTCAATTCCTTTCCCTGCAAACTAGGGCTGTGACAAAAGAAAACCTGCCGCCTTTCCTTTAAACAAGACTACTGCTGCTGCATGGTGTAAGCGTTTACGTAGAAAGCATTGCTAGTTCCCCATCGGTTTCCCTTTTACCTGATGCAGCCATCAAAGGTGCCAGGCCGAAATGGAATACCAGCACCCACGTCTCCCAGAATGAGATCACCTTCCACCTCTCTCTCCAAAGCAACATCTATCAGGAAAAGGAAACAAAACAAATTCAAGGTCACGTAGTATAGAGACTGCAGCACAAAATGAGTTAGATGGTGTGGGAGAGTGCACCATTACTCCATGGTTTTCAAATACAGGAGATTTTACAAGCACATGATTGGCACAAGTATAAACAAAGATAACATTTTTGCTGCTTTGGAGTTAAGATTTTTTCAGACTCCTTCCTTAATCACGAAACACTTCTTGCTCTGGCTAAAAGTACACAAAAATTAAATGTAACAGAATATTCCACCCAGTTTAATGTGATTCACCTGCTGACTCACCATTTATTATCCCACTCTCCCGCTCACTCCCCATACAGCTTAATATCCTACCTAGTCTAATCCCACTCCCCATACCCTTTAATATTCTTCTTTCTCAAGCAAATTTATGGACTCTTGTTTCTTTATATCTATCTCCATGAACAATTCATTACCTATAATATTAAAACTCTTGCCTATCGCACACATTTCTGGTATCACTTACTTCCCATGACACTTTGTTGATAAACCCCTATTGTCTTAAATCAGCTTATCCTCTGATCCACTGTGAGCAATTACATATGTAAGGAGTCTTACAACACCAGGTTATAGTCCAACAGCTTTATTGGAAAGCTGTTGGACTATAACCTGGTGTTGTAAGACTCCTTACATTTGTCCACCCCAGTCCATCACCGGCATCTCTACATCATAGCAATTACATGGGAGATCTGCTAGTGAAACAATCATTTTGGAGAGTCTTATAAGCCTATTTTATCCCCTCATTCTTACCTTTGATCTTACAAGGGACCCTAATCTGGGATCCTGAGTACCTCCCCAGCAACGAACTGAGCACTCTCAGCTGCTAGGGAAAACTGCCTTCATCCGAGTCAGGGGCATGGTGGGATGTTGCTGCAGTGCGAGTGTTTTAAGCAAGCTCCAGGATTCTCTCATTATTGGGACAGTAGGATCAAATAAATCCCCGAATGCTGATCTTACGTTTCTAAAATTTAAAGAGGAAAAAGCAGGGTCCAATGCTTGGGTAATCAGTTCATCTGCCAGCCTGGTGCTCAAAGAGCCTATGAACCTGCTTAAAACTCCTGCTCTGCAACAGCCCCTCACATGAATCCCCAAAGAGGCCAACATCAGAACACCCCCACCATCCCAAATGGAATTCAGCTGCCCAAACCCAAAGGGCAGCAGGACTTCTCCAAACAGGGCCCTTCCCCCCCCTCTCCTCCCACTGTCTGAGCTGACAACGAGCAATATGGCACAGGGGCCGACAGCACTATGTCACAGGACTCCTCAGCACAGCTAACAAGCTTCTAACCCCTGGGACGGCACTCTCCCACAATCTGAATTAAGGAAACACCAAATGCAAAAGCCCCATTAATGAGGAAAAAGAATAGCAATAGTAGGCTCGTCTTGCTTCTTTACTCAGTGGTGAGAATGTGGAACTCGCTACCACATGGCGTGGTTGAGGCGAATAGCATAGATGCATCTAAGGGGAAGCTAGATAAGTATATAGAATGTATAAACACAAACAGGCCATTCGGCCCAACTGGTCCATGTCAGTGTTTATGCTCCACATGAGCCTCCTCCCTCCCTACTTCATCTTACCCTATCGGCATATCCTTCTATTTTTTTCTCCCTCGTGTACTTATCTAGCTTCCCCTTAAATGCATCTATGCTATTTGCCTCAACTACTTGCGGTAGCGAGTTCCACATTCTAACCACTCTTTGGGTAAAGATGTTGCTCCTGAATACCCTATTGGATTTATTAGTGACTAATTTATATTTATGGCCCATAGTTCTGGTCTCCCCCGCAAGTGGAAACATCTTCTCTGCATCTACCCAATCAAAACCTTTCATAATTTTAATGACCTCTATCAGGTCACCCCTCAGTCTTCTCTTTTCTAGAGAAAAGAGCACCAGCCTGCTCAATCCTTCCTGATAGGTAGAACCTTTCAGTTCTGGTATCTTCCTTGTAAATCTTGTTTGCACCTTCTCCAGTGTCTCTATCTTTTTTATAATATGGAGACCAGAACTGTGCACAGTACTCCAAGTGTGTTCTAACCAAGGTTCTATACAAGTTTAACATAACTTCTCTGCTTTTCAATTCTATCCCTCTAGGAACGAACCCCAGTGCTTGGTTTGCTTTTTTTAAAAAAATGGCCTGATTAACCTGCGTTGCTACATTGTGATTTGTGTATCTGTGCCCCCAGACCCCTCTGCTCCTCTACCCCATTTAAACTCTTCTTATCCAAACAGTACGTGGCACCCTGCCACCCCCCCCCCCCATTCTTCCTCCCAAAATGTAATACCTCACACTAATCTATATTGAAATGCATGCGCCAATTACACGCCCATTCTGCAAGTTAATTAATGTCTCCCTGTATTTTGTCGCAGTCCTCCTCAGTATTAACTATACCCTCCAATTTGGTGTCATCCGCAAATTTTGAAATTGTTGATTCCCAAGTCCAAATTGTTTATGTAAATGGTGAACAGTGGTCCCAGCACCAATCCTTGTGGAACGCCACTTGCCACCTTTAGCCAGTCTGAGTAACTACCTTGAACCCCTACTCTGTTTTCTGTTTTGTAGCCAGCTTGCTATCCATTCCGCTACTTGTCCCGACTCCACATGCTCTGACCTTAGTCATAAGCCTAATATGCCGTACCTTATCGCAGGCCTTTTGAAAATCTGAATATATTACATTTACTACACTACCCTTGTCTACCCTTTCTGTTACTTCTTCAAAGAATTCAATAAGGTTGATCAAGCATGACCTGCCCTTTGAAATCCAGTTTCTAGATATTTTTCTATTACATCTTTGAGTAAAAATTCCATCGTCTTTCCTACTACCGATGTTAAGCTAATTATATAGTTCCCTGGACTGGTTCGATCTCCCTTTTTAAATACAGGAATCACATTAGCTGTCCGCCAGTCCTCTGGCACTGTTCCCTTTTCTAATGAACTTTTATATATACGTAGTAGTGCCTCTGCTATTGATTCCTTAACTTCTTTTAATATGCGCAATTGCAGTCCATCTGGACCTGGGGTTTTATCCACTCTAAGTTTGGTTAGTTTAGCAATTATCTCCCCCCTTTCTATCTTAAATGTCCTTACATCTTTTTTGATCTCCTCTTCTAATGTCATGCCCACCATTTTAGTCTCCCTGGTAAATACTTAAGTTAAGTAATTATTTACTATTTCCGCCATCTTGTTGTCATTACCTGTGAGTTTATCTCGTGCATCCCTTAGTGCCCTGTACCTATCCTGATTTTTCTTTTGTTATTTATGTGTCTGTAGAATACTTTACTATTTCTTTTTATATTCCTTAATAATTTAATTTCATAGTTTCTCTTTGCCTTCCTAGTTAATTTTTAACTTCTTTCATAACCTTTTCATATTTCCTTTTGTCATCCTCTCCTTTGTTGTCTGTACTTATTTTATGCCTTTTTCTTCAATTTTGCCCTTATTTCTTTATTCATCCATAGTGTGTTATTACTGGCTAGTTTGTTCTTGCTTTTTAGTGGGATTTCTCCTGGACTCTACCGAGCACCGTTTTAAATGTATTCCACTGCTGTTCTATTTCTTTTATTTATCAGTAAATTTTTCCATTTATTTTCCTTAGTTCCATTCTCATCCCCTGAAAATCAGCTTTTTTCCAATGTATTACTTTGGTCTTTGTCTTACTTATGTCCTTCTCAATCTCTATCTTAAACTTTATGTTGTGATCGCTAGATGCCCCCCCTACACTTACTTCTCTGATCTGTTTTGGTTCATTTTTCATTACTAGAACCAGCAGTGCTTCCTCTTTTGTTGGGCTTTTTACATACAGGATAAGAAAGGAACCCTGCACACATTGTAAAAACTCCATTCCCAGTACCCCTTTACCTACCTCTTCTTGCCAGTTTATTTGGGGATAGTTAAAATCTCCCATGATTATTATTCTATGTTCTTCACTGATTTCACATATTTGCTTACATATTTCGTCCTCCACCTCCTTTCCACTAGTAGGTGGTCTGTAATATACCCCACTAGCCTGATTGGTCCCTTATCTTTTATTTCAATCCATATGGATTCTGTTTCTATCCTTCTGTTAGTTATGTCCCTTTTTTCTACTGCTATTATTTCATCTCTAATTAGTAGTTACTCCACCCCCTCTCCCTTCTTCCTTCCCTATCCTTTCTGATTATGTTATAGCCTGCAATATTCAGTTGCCAGCCCTGTTCTTTATGTAGCCATGCTTCAGTTATTCCTACTACAGCAGGTTCCTCACAACAGATTATTGCCTCCAATTCCCCAGTTTTATTTTTTACGCTATGTACATTGCTGCATTGGCAGTTTAATTCTGGACCAGCCATATAAATACTGTGGCTACAGGAGCAGGTCAGAGGCTGGGTATTCTGCAGCGAGTGACTCACCTCCTGACTCCCCAAAGCCTTTCCACCATCTACAAGGCACAAGTCAGGAGTGTGATGTAATACTCTCCACTTGCCTGGATGAGTGCAGCTCCAGCAACACTCAAGAAGCTCGACACCATCCAGGACAAAGCAGCCCGCTTGATTGGCACCCCATCCATCAACCTAAACATTCACTTCCTTCACCATCGCCACACTGTGGCTGCAGTACGTGCCATCCACAGGATGCACTGCAGCAACTCGCCCAGGCTTCTTCGACAGCACCTCCCAAGCCCGCAACCTCTACCACCTAGAAGGACAAGGGCAGCAGGCACATGGGAACAACACCACCTGCACATTCCCCTCCAAGTCACACACCATCCAACTTGGAAATATATCACCGTTCCTTCATCGTCGCCGAGTCAAAATCCTGGAACTCCCTTCCTAACAGCACTGTGGGAGAACCTTCACCACATAGACTGCAGTGGTTCAAGAAGGCGGCTCACCACCACCTTCTCAAGGGCAATTAGGGATGGGCAATAAATGCCGGCCTCGCCAGCAGCGCCCACATCCCACGAACGAATAAAAAAATATTAATCTTTAATAGTTGTTCCTTTTACTTTATTTTTAATAGTCCTTCTATACTTCTGTTTTATAACTGTATTTGTTACTTGAAGTTTATGCCATCTTTATTCCTTACTCTGGTCTGACCTTTACACTCATCTCCTGTTTCTTTTACCTTTAAGCTTTTATTATTGCTACCAGATCCCTCCTCTCCCTGTGGGAGAAGGCTTGTGTGCAGCATAAACACCTGCATCGACCAGTTGGGCCGAATGACCTGTTTCTGTGCTGTAAAATGCTATGTAATTATATCTTTTAGAACAGTTGTACGTTTAAACAATTATAGTCCCACAAAGCTGGCATGTGGGGCTAAGTCTCCACTGCAGGTACTTTTATATCACTGGAGTGCTGTCAACTCTTAATGCACAGGTCTTCCGCAGTCAATGGCACTCCAAGTAAAAATCACCCTACTTCCATCTTGTTCCAGCAGCAGCAGAGACATAATTTCCTGGGAATCTTCCCAGTCTGCCAGCAAACTAGTCTCAATGCACCCAACAAGAGACCAGCGGCGGAATTCAAATATAAAAACGGGAGAGTGACATAGGGAGAGCCAAGTAGTGGGCTGCACAGAGCCATATTGTTAAATCTGTTTGTAGCACGAAATGTGTAATATTGTTTTCTCACCTACCAAGCATGGCTGCACTGATATCCACACCAACCCAGTGATGTCCTTCTTCAGAGAGGTAATCCCCACTGAGCCCTGAGCCACACCTGGAACGCAAACAGAAACATATTCACGTCATTCCTCCCCAAGAGATAACATGCCCCAGTACACGTCCCTGACATGGTGATATATCGGTCATGTGCCAGTCAGGTAACTCGGTGAGTTCGATTGATCTGATTTTCAGCATCTAACAGATGGACGTGAGTGTGAATTGTTGTTCAGTACCACAGCTCAGTCAATGTTTCAGGAAAGAAAACTATGTTGGCAAAATATAAAAACAAAGATGGTCATTGCTTACAACACTACACTAAAAATCGATTCAACTATATGTTTTCAACAGCTGATTTTCAAATACAAATGGATGCACTTTTTTTTAAATTCGGAAGGGGCTGGATAAAGATTCGAATCGTTCTTTTTTTGGTGGGCAAGGTGAGGAATGTTAGTATTGTGGAATGGAACATTTTCCATTTCAGACACCCCGTGTCAGCATCAAGTGTGTCAGGTATGGAGCAGCCAGTTGCAGGGTAAAACTCCCTCTACCTTGCCACAGCAGTGTGCTTCAGCCCCACATTCAAGAACATCCCCCTCTGTGCCACTTCTTCCAGTTCCCTTGCACCAGTCTCCTGAGGCCTCTCCAAGTGAGGCTGCTGATCCTTGCCGTGGCAGTTTCGTGCCATCATCCCATCCCCACTAGGAACTGGATTGGGACTGTTCAAACACTTATCATATAGGATCCCTACAGCCAACAGAGGGGGCTTTCACCCCATCACTTTGGGCCGGAGTTAAACCCAGGTCTTAGAGGTAAAAGATCAGTGTTTGACCCACTGCACCATCTAGTTCTGTGGAAATATTTTAATTCCCTCCAAGTAAAACTCGCTGTAGCTGTTTTCTTAAATACATCTTCCACGTGGTTCCGCCAGTACAAAAGACCTCTTCTTGCAGACTCACGGATTACGAAGAAGTGGCAAAATATAATCAGAGCAATAACTTGAACGGGGTTGCTCTTGCAAGCCCAATGTCCAGTGAAGGAGGACGCCAGCAGAGGCCTGGGAGCAGATTCCAAGTCCAGTCTGGAGAACGGTGTGTGGAGCAGAAGGAACAAGAGAGCGAGGGGAACTACACAGCTGCACCTCGATGTTAATTTGTTATGAAAATTCCCTGCAAGAGATTTTAACAGTTTAAGAAGAACCCTACCCAACGTCTAACAGGAAACAAGGCTGATCTTCGGGTAAATTTAGTAGCTCGACAGCCCTCTCTGACATCTGCGTCTGGATTTCAATCATACGAGAGCTGTGAAGGGAAGAGACCACAATTTAATAATGTAATACCAGTGACGACACAGTATTTTTTTCATTTATTCTTAGAATGTGGATGATACTGATAGGAGCATTTATTGCCCATCGCTAGTTGTCCTGAGGGATTTATGGGACTGGAGTCACATGTATGCCAAACCCAGGTAGGGGTAGCAGGTTTCCTTCCCTGATGGACATTAGTGAACCAGTTAGGTTTTTACAACAATCCGACAGCTTTCATGGTCATTTTCTGGCACTAACCCACAAATTACCAGATGGCGTGGTGGAACGTGAACTCTGGGTTGTCACTAGGCACAAAACCACTAGGCTACTGAACACAGGATTCAGGAACTGTCCCTCTAGATTGGAAAGTTGCACGTCACTCCGCTTTTTAAGAAAGGAGGGAAACTGGGGAATTATAGACCAGTTAGCCTAACATCTGTTGTGGGGAAAATGCTGGAGTCTATAATTAAAGATAGGGTGACTGAACACCTCGAGAATTTTCAATTACTCAGAGAGAGCCAGCATGGATTTGTGAAAGGTAGGTCGTGCCTGATAAACCTGATTGAATTTTTTGAAGAGGTGACTAAAGGAGTGGACAGGAGAATGTCAATGGATTTTATTTATATGGACTTCCAGAAGGCATTTGATAAGGTCCCACATAAAAGAGACTGTTAGCTAAGTTAGAAGCCCATGGAATCGAGGGAAAAGTACGGACTTGGTTAGGAAATTGGCTGAGCGAAAGGCAACAGAGAGTAGGGATAATGGGTAAGTATTCACATTGGCAGGATGTGACTAGTGGAGTCCCGCAGGGATGTCTTGGGGCCTCAATTATTCACAATATTTATTAACGACTTAGATGAAGGCATAGAAAGTCTCATATCTAAGTTTGCCGATGACACAAAGATTGGTGGCAATGTAAGCAGTGTAGATGAAAACATAAAATTACAAAGCGATATTGATAGATTAGGTGAATGGGCAAAACTGTGGCAAATGGAATTCAATGTAGACAAATGTGAGGTCATCCACTTTGGATCAAAAAAGGATAGAACAGGGTACTTTCTAAATGGTAAAAAGTTAAAAACAGTGGATGTCCAAAGGGACTGAGGGGTTCAGGTACATAGATCATTGAAGTGTCATGAATAGGTGCAGAAAATAATCAATAAGGCTAATGGAATGCTGGCCTTTATATCTAGAGTACAAGGGGGCAGAAGTTATGCTGCAGCTATACAAAACCCTGGTTAGACCGCACCTGGAGTACTGTGAGCAGTTCTGGGCACTGCACCTTCGGAAGGACATAATGGCCTTGGAGGGAGTGCAGTGTAGGTTTACTAGAATGATAACCGGACTTCAAGGGTTAAGTTACGAGGAGAGATTACACAAATTGGGGTTGTGTTCTCTGGAGTTTAGAAGGTTAAGGGGTGATCTGATCGAAGTTTATAAGATATTAAGAGGAACAGATAGGGTGGATAGAGAGAAACTATTTCCGCTGGTTGGGTATTCTCGGAGTAGGGGGCACAGTCTAAAAATTAGAGCCAGACCTTTCAGGAGTGAGATTAGAAAACATTTCTACACACACAAAGGGTGGTAGAAGTTTGGAACTCTCTTCCGCAAACGGCAATTGATACTAGCTCAATTGCTAAATTTAAATCTGAGATAGATAGCTTTTTGGCAACCAAAGGTATTAAGGGATATGGGCCAAAGGCAGTTATATGGAGTTAGATCACAGATCAGCCATGATCTTATCAAATGGTGGAGCAGGCACGAGGGGCTGAATGGCCTATTCTTGTTCCTATCCTACATGACACGGAGTCCAACTTTACGACATTACTCAGTTCCATAAAACAAAGTACCAGAAGCATCTCCCCCACCTTTTTGTAATTACCCCCCACCCCACCTTCCTGAAGATGCCGACTCAGGCAAGTACTGGCAGCTCTCCATTTTCACTCAACGGCAGCAGTGAGGGTCAGCAAGGCACCTGACCTGGCGAAGTGGGACTATCGCAGCCTAATACCATGTTTGTCAACATACAACCTCACCAAATAGAATCAATAAAGAGCATAAACACCAAACACCAGACACCAAGATGGTGGCAATACTTACTTCTGGGTATATTTCCTTGCTTCATCTTCACTGTAAAACTGAAGAAAAGGAAATAATTTTTCAGCACTTCCGAGAGTTGAAGCCACATTGTAAATTATACACCATCTCAAAAAAAACTGAGGTTTTGATTAGCTCATTTGTGCGACACCGTTAGAACAGTGTTCATTCTGCTCCAGGCCTGCAAAGCAGAACGCAACGTCGCTGTAAAAGATATATTACATGGCCCCAGTAAGGAAGTACAGCAGTACACGATCACCACACCAGTACTGTACATGCTGCACACAATGTTATTCATTCAGACCAGCAAATTACATTGCCCAAGCAATAACCTTGGTATTGAGCAGGGCGAACCCCTCACACTGACAGTATGGGGAGGGGAGTGGAAGGGAGGGGGGGGGGGGGGGGGGGGGGGGGGAGGAGAGCGAACCCCTCACGCTGACGGTAACGGGGGGGGGGGGGGGGGGGGGGAGGAGAGCGAACCCCTCGCACTGACGGTAACGGGGGGGGGGGGGGGGGGGAGGAGAGCGAAGCCCTCGCACTGACGGTAACGGGGGGGGGGGGGAGGAGAGCGAAGCCCTCGCACTGACGGTAACGGGGGGGGGGGGGGGGGAGAGCGAACCCCTCGCACTGACGGTAACGGGGGAGGGAGGAGAGCGAACCCCTCGCACTGACGGTAACGGGGGGGGGAGGAGAGCGAACCCCTCGCACTGACGGTAACGGGGGGGGGAGGAGAGCGAACCCCTCGCACTGACGGTAACGGGGGGGGGAGGAGAGCGAACCCCTCGCACTGACGGTAACGGGGGGGGGGAGGAGAGCGAACCCCTCGCACTGACGGTAACGGGAGGGGGAGGAGAGCGAACCCCTCGCACTGACGGTAACGGGGGGGGGGGGAGGAGAGCGAACCCCTCGCACTGACGGTAACGGGGGGGGGAGGAGAGCGAACCCCTCGCACTGACGGTGACGGGGGGGGGAGGAGAGAGAACCCCTCGCACTGACGGTGACGGGGGGGGGAGGAGAGCGAACCCCTCGCACTGACGGTGACGGGGGGGGGAGGAGAGCGAACCCCTCGCACTGACGGTATTGGGGGGAGGAGAGCGAAACCCTCGCACTGACGGTATTGGGGGGCGAGCGAACCCCTCGCACTGACGGTATTGGGGGAGGAGAGCGAACCCCTCGCACTGACGGTATTGGGGGGAGGAGAGCGAACCCCTCGCACTGACGGTATTGGGGGGAGGAGAGCGAACCCCTCGCACTGACGGTATTGGGGGGAGGAGAGCGAACCCCTCGCACTGACGGTATTGGGGGGAGGAGAGCGAACCCCTCGCACTGACGGTATTGGGGGAGGAGAGCGAACCCCTCGCACTGACGGTATTGGGGGGAGGAGAGCGAACCCCTCGCACTGACGGTATTGGGGGGAGGAGAGCGAACCCCTCGCACTGACGGTATTGGGGGGAGGAGAGCGAACCCCTCGCACTGACGGTATTGGGGGGAGGAGAGCGAACCCCTCGCACTGACGGTATTGGGGGGAGGAGAGCGAACCCCTCGCACTGACGGTATTGGGGGGAGGAGAGCGAACCCCTCGCACTGACGGTATTGGGGGGAGGAGAGCGAACCCCTCGCACTGACGGTATTGGGGGGAGGAGAGCGAACCCCTCGCACTGACGGTATTGGGGGGAGGAGAGCGAACCCCTCGCACTGACGGTATTGGGGGGAGGAGAGCGAACCCCTCGCACTGACGGTATTGGGGGGAGGAGAGCGAACCCCTCGCACTGACGGTATTGGGGGGAGGAGAGCGAACCCCTCGCACTGACGGTATTGGGGGGAGGAGAGCGAACCCCTCGCACTGACGGTATTGGGGGGAGGAGAGCGAACCCCTCGCACTGACGGTATTGGGGGGAGGAGAGCGAACCCCTCGCACTGACGGTATTGGGGGGAGGAGAGCGAACCCCTCGCACTGACGGTATTGGGGGGAGGAGAGCGAACCCCTCGCACTGACGGTATTGGGGGGAGGAGAGCGAACCCCTCGCACTGACGGTATTGGGGGGAGGGGGAGCGAACCCCTCGCACTGACGGTATTGGGGGGAGGGGGAGCGAACCCCTCACACTGACTGTGTTGGGGGAGAGCGAACCCCTCACACTGACGGTATTGGGGGGAGGAGAGCGAACCCCTCGCACTGACGGTATTGGGGGGAGGAGAGCGAACCCCTCGCACTGACGGTATTGGGGGGAGGAGAGCGAACCCCTCGCACTGACGGTATTGGGGGGAGGAGAGCGAACCCCTCGCACTGACGGTATTGGGGGGAGGAGAGCGAACCCCTCGCACTGACGGTATTGGGGGGAGGAGAGCGAACCCCTCGCACTGACGGTATTGGGGGGAGGAGAGCGAACCCCTCGCACTGACGGTATTGGGGGAGGAGAGCGAACCCCTCACACTGACGGTATTGGGGGGAGGAGAGCGAACCCCTCGCACTGACGGTATTGGGGGGAGGAGAGCGAACCCCTCGCACTGACGGTATTGGGGGAGGAGAGCGAACCCCTCGCACTGACGGTATTGGGGGGAGGAGAGCGAACCCCTCGCACTGACGGTATTGGGGGGAGGAGAGCGAGCCCCTCGCACTGACGGTATTGGGGGAGGAGAGCGAACCCCTCGCACTGACGGTATTGGGGGGAGGGGGAGCGAACCCCTCGCACTGACGGTATTGGGGGGCGAGCGAACCCCTCGCACTGACGGTATTGGGGGGAGGGGGAGCGAACCCCTCACACTGACTGTGTTGGGGGAGAGCGAACCCCTCACACTGACGGTATTGGGGGGAGGAGAGCGAACCCCTCGCACTGACGGTATTGGGGGGAGGAGAGCGAACCCCTCGCACTGACGGTATTGGGGGGAGAGCGAACCCCTCGCACTGACGGTATTGGGGGGAGGAGAGCGAACCCCTCGCACTGACGGTATTGGGGGGAGGAGAGCGAACCCCTCGCACTGACGGTATTGGGGGGAGGAGAGCGAACCCCTCGCACTGACGGTATTGGGGGGAGGAGAGCGAACCCCTCGCACTGACGGTATTGGGGGAGGAGAGCGAACCCCTCGCACTGACGGTATTGGGGGGAGGAGAGCGAACCCCTCGCACTGACGGTATTGGGGGGAGGAGAGCGAACCCCTCGCACTGACGGTATTGGGGGGAGGAGAGCGAACCCCTCGCACTGACGGTATTGGGGGAGGAGAGCGAACCCCTCGCACTGACGGTATTGGGGGGAGGAGAGCGAACCCCTCGCACTGACGGTATTGGGGGGAGGGGGAGCGAACCCCTCACACTGACTGTGTTGGGGGAGAGCGAACCCCTCACACTGACGGTATTGGGGGGAGGAGAGCGAACCCCTCGCACTGACGGTATTGGGGGAGGAGAGCGAACCCCCTCGCACTGACGGTATTGGGGGGAGGGGGAGCGAACCCCTCACACTGACTGTGTTGGGGGAGAGCGAACCCCTCACACTGACGGTATTGGGGGGAGGAGAGCGAACCCCTCGCACTGACGGTATTGGGGGAGGAGAGCGAACCCCTCGCACTGACGGTATTGGGGGGAGGAGAGCGAACCCCTCGCACTGACGGTATTGGGGGGGAGGAGAGCGAACCCCTCGCACTGACGGTATTGGGGGGAGGAGAGCGAACCCCTCACACTGACGGTATTGGGGGGAGGAGAGCGAACCCCTCGCACTGACGGTATTGGGGGAGGAGAGCGAACCCCTCGCACTGACGGTATTGGGGGAGGAGAGCGAACCCCTCACACTGACGGTATTGGGGGGAGGAGAGCGAACCCCTCGCACTGACGGTATTGGGGGGAGGAGAGCGAACCCCTCGCACTGACGGTATTGGGGGGAGGAGAGCGAACCCCTCGCACTGACGGTATTGGGGGGAGGAGAGCGAACCCCTCGCACTGACGGTATTGGGGGGAGGAGAGCGAACCCCTCGCACTGACGGTATTGGGGGGAGGAGAGCGAACCCCTCGCACTGACGGTATTGGGGGGAGGGGGAGCGAACCCCTCACACTGACTGTGTTGGGGGAGAGCGAACCCCTCACACTGACGGTATTGGGGGGAGGAGAGCGAACCCCTCGCACTGACGGTATTGGGGGAGGAGAGCGAACCCCTCGCACTGACGGTATTGGGGGGAGGGGGAGCGAACCCCTCACACTGACTGTGTTGGGGGAGAGCGAACCCCTCACACTGACGGTATTGGGGGGAGGAGAGCGAACCCCTCGCACTGACGGTATTGGGGGAGGAGAGCGAACCCCTCGCACTGACGGTATTGGGGGGAGGAGAGCGAACCCCTCGCACTGACGGTATTGGGGGGGAGGAGAGCGAACCCCTCGCACTGACGGTATTGGGGGGAGGAGAGCGAACCCCTCACACTGACGGTATTGGGGGGAGGAGAGCGAACCCCTCGCACTGACGGTATTGGGGGAGGAGAGCGAACCCCTCGCACTGACGGTATTGGGGGGAGGAGAGCGAACCCCTCACACTGACGGTATTGGGGGGAGGAGAGCGAACCCCTCGCACTGACGGTATTGGGGGGAGGAGAGCGAACCCCTCGCACTGACGGTATTGGGGGGAGGAGAGCGAACCCCTCGCACTGACGGTATTGGGGGGAGGAGAGCGAACCCCTCGCACTGACGGTATTGGGGGGAGGAGAGCGAACCCCTCGCACTGACGGTATTGGGGGAGGAGAGCGAACCCCTCGCACTGACGGTATTGGGGGGAGGAGAGCGAACCCCTCGCACTGACGGTATTGGGGGGAGGAGAGCGAACCCCTCGCACTGACGGTATTGGGGGGAGGAGAGCGAACCCCTCGCACTGACGGTATTGGGGGGAGGAGAGCGAACCCCTCGCACTGACGGTATTGGGGGGAGGAGAGCGAACCCCTCGCACTGACGGTATTGGGGGAGGAGAGCGAACCCCTCGCACTGACGGTATTGGGGGGAGGAGAGCGAACCCCTCGCACTGACGGTATTGGGGGGAGGAGAGCGAACCCCTCGCACTGACGGTATTGGGGGAGGAGAGCGAACCCCTCGCACTGACGGTATTGGGGGAGGAGAGCGAACCCCTCGCACTGACGGTATTGGGGGGAGGAGAGCGAACCCCTCGCACTGACGGTATTGGGGGGAGGAGAGCGAACCCCTCGCACTGACGGTATTGGGGGGAGGAGAGCGAACCCCTCGCACTGACGGTATTGGGGGGAGGAGAGCGAACCCCTCGCACTGACGGTATTGGGGGAGGAGAGCGAACCCCTCGCACTGACGGTATTGGGGGGAGGAGAGCGAACCCCTCGCACTGACGGTATTGGGGGGAGGAGAGCGAACCCCTCGCACTGACGGTATTGGGGGGAGGAGAGCGAACCCCTCGCACTGACGGTATTGGGGGGAGGAGAGCGAACCCCTCGCACTGACGGTATTGGGGGGAGGAGAGCGAACCCCTCGCACTGACGGTATTGGGGGAGGAGAGCGAACCCCTCGCACTGACGGTATTGGGGGGAGGAGAGCGAACCCCTCGCACTGACGGTATTGGGGGAGGAGAGCGAACCCCTCGCACTGACGGTATTGGGGGGAGGGAGAGCGAACCCCTCGCACTGACGGTATTGGGGGGCGAGCGAACCCCTCGCACTGACGGTATTGGGGGGAGGGGAGCAAACCCCTCACACTGACTGTGTTGGGGGGAGAGCGAACCCCTCACACTGACGGTATTGGGGGGAGGAGAGCGAACCCCTCGCACTGACGGTATTGGGGGAGGAGAGCGAACCCCTCGCACTGACGGTATTGGGGGGAGGAGAGCGAACCCCTCGCACTGACGGTATTGGGGGGAGGAGAGCGAACCCCTCACACTGACAGTATTGGGGGGGGGGGGGGGGGGGGAGAGCGAACCCCTCGCACTGACGGTATTGGGGGGCGAGCGAACCCCTCACACTGACGGTATTGGGGGAGGAGAGCGAACCCCTCACACTGACGGTATTGGGGGGGAGGAGAGCGAACCCCTCGCACTGACGGTATTGGGGGGAGGGGGAGCGAACCCCTCGCACTGACA